>NC_056726.1:804484298-804589298 GCF_019279795.1 Protopterus annectens
AATGCAAGTGCTGCCACCAGTAGGACATAAACCTTTAATAAAACAACAAAATAAAATCAGTTAAGCGCTTTCGGGTTAAGACAGAAACCCTTCATCAGATCTAATACCATTGAAAAGACAATGTAGTTTAAAATAATTAAAGACCAATCAGCTGCTAGAATTCAGGCCAAGGCCCACTTACAAGCAGTTCAGACCTTCTTCCTTAATCTCTGCCCTTTTAGAGTTGGTCAGTCATTGAGGTGGAAGGGCATTATTTTAGATTCATGGCTCTGGAGGTGACAAGGATTACTATCGGGGTGGTGATATTACTTTGAAGACCGAAAAGAATGAGATGAAATGGATTGCTAAGTTACAAGTCTGCATTTTTCCAGGCTTGAATGCGAATATTCCATTGAAACCAGCTCTTTTCTAACCTCCAGTGGTAGGGGTTAATTTTCTTGACAGAAAAACTGACAATGGCATGAGATAATGTTGCATTTGTATAGGTCATATGTTAGTAAACCACACCAAAGGCATAATGTGTAGGTCATATGTCAGTGAACCATGCCAAAGGTATAAAGGGATAAAAACCCTGACTATGGGCCAGGCAGCCACAGTTTGATTAGTAGCTTGTATGCTTGATGATGTGGCTGGAATGGTCGGCATGCATATCCGGGGGAAGGTCCTGGCCAGGTCAGGCTGTCAATCATGATCCAATCACTGCTGAAGGACAGCAACACTATCAAAAGGATGGGGACCTGTGTAGAGATGATGTGGAAATGGACAGCTAAGCTGATGATGGTAGCCTGTGTAAGACGCATGAAGGAGCATATGCAGATAGAGGGACATAGGCAGTACCTGTGGTGACACAGATACCCACATCACCACTAAAGAGGAGTGGTTAGAGCCTTTAATACAAAAAGGAAATAGCTCCCATTGTCTAGATGCCAAAGAGAGCAGCAAACTCCCTAGTGTTTGTCTAGATGTTGGCCGTCCAGATAACTCCCACCCAAGGGCATATGAGGGGATAGGCTAAGGGGTAAAAAGACATAGGAAAAAAATGCATGCTAGTTAATGCTAGATGGAGTGTAGCATCAGGTGTTACTCCTGCTTAGTAGATTTTTGGCTACAAAAAAAAAAAGGATAGATGGCAACAGGTATCAGTGGCTAGGCGCCTCTTAATTATGGCTCTGCTGTACAAGCCTCTCCTGTTGTTGTGGCAAATATCTCTCTAGTATAACTATAATGCTATATCTGTTTGGGAAAACCTCAAAAGTATACTATGTCATTGTTCTTTGCGAAAATTTAGTGAATATGGCAACATGAAGAACGCTGTTAGGCAGTGGTGATGTAAGCTACATAGCAAATACTTACTAAAACTGCTCTTAAATCTGTTTAAGCTGAAAAAGAAAGCATAAAAAGCCACAGAACCAAACAATGAAATGATTTCTGTTGCTCATATCTAGGGTGCTGTAGCTTTAAACAAGCATTTCTACATAGTTACAATATATCAGTAGTTGTATCTGGCTTTGCTTTTACAAGCTATGTGAGAGTTCCACTATCTTGATACACTGTCACAACAATGACAGCAAAAAAATATCTTTATATTTTGTACTTCCAGTAACTCCCTTATCAAGTAAATAGATATGTGATACAATAGCAATGCCATTTCTCTATATTTTTTCACCAAGCAGAAATCTGCTGTTTTAAAGCTATAGTTCTATTTTGGCAGTATCTATTTCAGTAAGCCCTAAGGATAGCTTTTCAACACAACAAACGTATTTTCGTTTATACTTTTATTTTGTCATTTTCATTATTATTTACTGCAAAAATACGTGCTCTGTTATTTTTATTTCTACTTACATTTAAGGTTTCTAATACCATGGCAGGGAAGCAGTGTGGTGTGCCAAGCTTTAAAGAACTGCAAATACAGTGTGGGAGTTCAATTAATGTTTAACTGCTAAACACATTCCAGATGCATGAGTTAATCTTGACATTTCCTTGAAGGACAGCTGTGGCTTTTGATTAATTCATACTCTGCAGAATGATCATTCTCTAACAATCGGGGAAGGAATATCTCAGATAGGAAGCTGAGTGTGTAATTTCCAACAGAGTGAGAGCAGGGAATTTACGGCTCAGGGTGGGGTGATAAAAGGTTCATGGTCACATGACCTCTATATTTGTGTCTTGCCATTTGTCTTGTGACTGCATTTCTTTACTGCATGTGCAAACCACATCTTTGCTAGAGGGGCTGGATTTATTTATTTAACCATATCTCTGCCTTGTTGACAACTTTTCTATATAACACAAGTAAGCCAGACAATGGTAAGTAGGGTTAGATGTAGATCTGTCACCATGATGTTTCTCTAAGTATTGGGCATTTGCCTTGTGACTGCTTTTCTGTACTATATGTGTAGCCCTGGCCCTGGCTATCAGGGTTTGTCTTGTTAATCTAATTATAAACACAATATACTTTTCATATGCTCTCTGCAAAATATGGCATTTTTGTACATTCTTCTCACAGTATGCACTACAAGATTCAATATAATCAAAAGCAGTACATCTAATCTCAACAGCCTGGACTATACTTGATTTTGACTTTTCTGCATTTTCTGTACATAAAGGAAAGGAAATCACATGTGAGACACTGCGTTTATTTGTGAAAATAAACATGACATATACAAGTTCATTCAGTAAGAAAGGCAGTACACACCAACAGTAAGACTGATTTGTAAAGATCATCCATCCTTACATACATAAATACATACATCTGCTTGTCCTTCTTTCTGTCCATCCAGGCAGCCAGCTATTTTCAATATTCATTTTATAAAATTAAGGTCCATAAAAACCTGAAGCCCATCCCAGTGAATAAAAGGTGTATGGCAGGAAACAGTCCTAAATGGAATTACATTCAGTTACAGTAGCTCTTCCATTTTACTAGGACCTCTTACTGCTCCTCAGGAGTACATACCCTTAAAAACATGTAAAATCTGTAAGTTATAGTAAACAGAAATTTACATGTGAAGTGCAGAACACCACAAAAAATATCCTAATGTAGTCAAAGAAGAGCTTAACAATGTGTACACCCAACACCTCCAGGCTTGCGATCCTCCTTTCCTTAGTGCTCACATCTCTACAGACCAAAAGTATTCTATGTTTGTTCTGTTACATTTATTACAAAACAAATTTGATGCCTGTCAACATACTAACTTAAGGCATGCTTAAAGGATAGCAGTGCTATCATCCCTCCAACCTACATTTACGTTTTACCAGTGAGTGAAACGTTAATTCAGAATGTCTTCACTGACATAAACAACCAAGGTTTGCTAGGAGCATGTGATTTTCTACCTTGATGCACATGTTTACAAGCTAACAACCTAGCCAAACCACTTCAGTACTTGGTTAACTGAAGGCTAAGAGGACATACTTCCCACTGTATGGAAGAAAAGGCAATGCTTATTTATAAAGATGAACAAAGTAATTAAGTAAAAAAAAATATAGACCACATTCTCTCCTCAGTCTGTCCAGCAACTATGTGTGCATTTGTATATGTGTGTGTGTGTGTGTGTGTGTGTGTGTGTGTGTGTGTGTGTGTGTGTGTATATATATATATATATACATACATACACACACACATATATATATATATATATATATATATATATATATATATATATATATATATATATATATATATACATATGTAGGCAGTATTACACCAGCTGACAAACCCAGAGTAACTCTTCAGTTTCTTTAGACACACAGCATGCATTCTGAACAGCTATGGAATAGAAGCAGACTTAACACAAACCACAAATTCTAGTATCACCTACTACCACAAAGACCAAGGCAACTACATCACCACCCTTTTAATAGAGTTGTTAAACCCATGTTAAACAGCATGGTGTCTCGGTGGATAAGCTTTCTAACTCTCAATTCTAAGGCCTGTATTCAAGCAAAGTATCTAGTCGCTGCCCATGTGACATCTATATGTCCTCCCTGTACTTTTTTTTTAATTTCTCCAAGTCTTTTGGGTTTCTAATACCATGACAGGAATGGACCCCATTCCTAAGTCAAAGTACAATTAAAGTTCATGAAATTAGTATTGTTTCAATCTTTGATGTCAGCCAGTAGTGCTCTTCAGAGCACCCGCAATGTGCCCAGTAATGACTCCTGCAATTTGTACGGAGTTACATGGATTGGTAACATATCTAAATAGGATTGTAGATTATTTTTTATAAGACCCATTGCTCCTGCTACTACTGGAACTGTCTGGATATCTTTCTTCCACATTGCTCTCATTTCTGCCTGCAGATCCAGATATTTTATGACTTTGTGTCTCTCTATATGCAAGACACTGTAATCACTGGGTGTGGCGATTTCAATGATCAATGCCTTTTGCCTTCTTTTCTTGAACGACTATATACAGTTTTCTAGCATCTATCTTTTGAACTGTTGGTAATGGGTGATCTCATGTGATATAAACTTCATAATTTTCTATAATGCTTTGTGGCTCATGTTTCCAGTGTTTTCAGCCACTTTGATACCATAATGTTTGCACAATCCCCAGTGCAACAGTCTCGCCACATTCAGTATACAGTCCTTCTGCCATTAGTGTTTCACAACCAGCAACAAGGTGTGTGACTGTTTCCAATTTGGTTTTAAAAAAACTACATTTGTCTGTTTCTCCCACATGTCCAATGGACTTTGTAAACCAGCATGTACGTAGCCCACTGCCTTGGGCTGCCAATATTATCCTTTCATTTCTTGGTTTGAATTCGTCTCTCCTTAACCATTCCTGTGTTCATTCTTGATCAGCATGAGGCTCTTCCAGAAGTTTTCTATACTTGAAACTATATTTATGTTTTTTCTACATTTCTTGCCTTCTCATCTGGTCCTTCGCCTTATATTCTTTATTTTGTTTATTTGGCACATTCAGTTGCTGCCTGGTTTTTATCTACTTCTAGTTTGATTTCCATTCCTGCTTGACGTAGATATGTTTCTGCTGGATTAAGCAGAGATATCATCTTAGATTTATTCTCCTTATGTTTCAAAACTTTCACTACATTTGGATCTTGTGAGGTCAGTAGATATGTATGGAGACCCACGATTGCAGATCTATACATGTAATCAATTTCAAAGAGGCCCATCCCTCCTTCAGAATGGGGAATATATAATCTTGGTATACACTGAGTTTTATAAATCATTTGGTGAGCATGAAGCATCCTTCTTGTTTTAATATCTAATCTATCCAACACTTTTTGGGGCCAGTCAATCACTCCAAAACTATATGTTAGGACAGGAAGACCAAATTGATTTATAACTTGGATCTTGTTCCTAGATGTCAATGCTGTTCTCAGGATTAATTTAAGTTTTCTAAAGTATTCCTTACTGAGTTTTATTTGCATTTGTTCATGTTTTATTGCTGACCCTTCATCAATTCCCAAGTATTTATACACTCCCTCTTGCTCAAGTTCATTGATATCACATTCTTGTCCCAAACTGATGTTTTCCTGATGTTGCAGTTTTCCTTTTTTAAAGGTTGCTTTTGCACACTTATGAAGACCAAATGACATTCTAATATCATCAGAAAAAGTTTTGTTAACCTGCAGCTGTTCTTTCAGTTCTTCATCTGATGAGCTATACAGTTTTAAATCATTGACAAAGAGATGAGAAGTCATTAGACTTTGTTGTTTTCTAGGAGCCAAATTGCAGACATGGCTAAGATTAATGGCAAGGCAGAATAGCAGCGGAGACAGAGAGTCACCCTGGAATATCCTCCTTTGAATTTTTATCCTTGGGATAATAATCTGTCCTTTATCGTGGCTTAATTGCAAAGTGGTCTGCCATTGTTTCAATGTTACTGTAATGTAGTCAATCAGTGCAGGGTGTATCTTATACATTTTAAGCAGTCTTTTATCCATGAATGTGGGATACTATGAAATGCTTTTTTATAGTCAATCCATGCCATACTTCGATTCTTCCCCTTTTTACAGTTCTCCACTATAACTTTATTTAACAACAAATGATCCTTTGTTCCATATGACTTTCTTTTACTGCCTTTTTGTTCTACTGCCATAATTGAGTCTTATTCTAAATGACTATAAACTCTGTCGGCGTCAATCCCCCGTGTATAGTTTAAACGTCGTTGGAAGACAAGTTATTGGTCTATAATTTTTAGGGTAGCTTGCAGGTTCATTCTTAAGTAGGAGTAGTTTTTCCTGTTGTTAACCAGTTTGGTGTCTGTTCGGGGTATGCTTATAAATAGTTCTTACTCATGGCTAAATCTTCGTGCAAAGATGTTAATACTTTTAACCAAAAGTTAGGTAATGCATCTGGGCCTGGGGTTTTCAGTTAAGAGGCTTTTCTTAACTTTGTTTCAATCTCTCTGGCTATTATTTAATTCCATGTCATATTCTGTACTTTTAAACTTCTTGTTCTATCTTTTACTTCTTCTATCCATTTAGCATTTTGTTATGTTCCACAGGATCTTGATAGATACGTCTCCAAAATGTATCTACTTCCTCTTTTTTTGGCAGTCTTTCAATTCCTTTTACCTTATTTCACAATTCTCTATAAAACTTTTTTGGGTCATCAATAAATTGCTTATTTTGTACCTTTCCCTTATATTTATCTGTGTATCTTCTACGTTTTTTCCGCTTGTGCTGAAAGTTTTAGTTTATTTGCAATAGTGCATGATAGAGCCTGCTCTATTCTAATACTGTGCATTGCTTTTATCATATCAGGCTTTCTTAGTACTTTTGTTGATCTAGTCCCTCTTCTATAATCTTCTAACAATGACGCTTCTGTCTTAATTGCTTTATAGTTTTCTCTATTCGATATTTCCATGATGGTATTCGCTTTTGCCCCTTCCTTTCCCTCGCTACCCTGTGATCTTGTGGCAGAACTTTATCAGTTATTAATTTAGCAGCACAGTAGTATATCCTGTTCACTTCTGTTATATCACATGGATCTCTATGGACAGTCCTAATTACTGCATTCATCTGTTTTCTCAGACTTCTTACTTTTGGGGTTTTATTGACCTTCTGCAGTCTATTTCTTTCATTGATCTTGATGTATCTGTCCATGTCTATTAAATCAGGCAACTCTTCTCTTAGCTTATTTTCTTCCAAACTGAGGGCACATCCCTTGTTTTCTGTTTCCTGTGGGCATTCTATAAGTTCTATAGCACCTTCCTGTGGCACATTCTCTTCAACTTCATCCTGTGCCATCTGTTGCTCTGTCATATGGGAACTCACTGGCCTATCACTCCTCAACATTGACTGCATCAGAGTTTCCACAGTTTCCTGTTCCTTCCCTTGCTGTCCAGCTTCAAGTGAACATTTATACTGGTTTCCTGTGAAAGGTTCCAAAATATCTTGATATGGCACCTGACCAATTGCTTTCTGTTCCACTGATTTCCCCTTAATTTGGATAACCATTACTCTGTCCTGTTGTGGTGCTTTCTGCATTCGATTTTCTATGCTGAATCCTTCTGTTTGTAGCTGCTCCATGACCTCAATTTCCATTTCTTTGACTTCTCCATTATTAATCTCTTTTTCTGCTTTTCCTCTTAGTCTTCTTATTTTTTGTATTGTAAAGTTTTCCGTGTCTGGATTCCTTTGCCTGTACTTCTCTTCAAATATCTTTGGTGCTGCTCTTTTTATATTGGTTAGTTTTGCTTTCTCCTGCATAAATATTACACTATATTAAATCTCTTTTCCTTTCCCATGTCCATACTTCTTCTTCACATGTCTACTGATCTTCCTGCTTTTCCTTATTCTGGGGATTCACTCCATCATGCTGTGATGTAGTCTGTTTTAGACCTTCTACATTAAATCCTTCACTTTGCAGGCACTCCATAACTTCAACTACTATTTCTTTAACTTCTGCTTTACTAATCTTCTTTTCCACATTACATTTATGTGCTATTAATTTTTTTATTGTGAAATTTTCCATATCTGGATGCTTTTGCCTGTATTTCTCTTCGAATATCTCTGAGACTACCTTCTCTATATTAATTAACTTGGCTCTCTCCTTTGCATAAATATTGCACCATATCAAACTTCTCTTTCTTTCCCATGTCCAGATTTCTTTTTTATGTTTTTTCAAATATCTCTAGGTTTTGTTGTTTATATTTTCGCACTTCCTCAGATGCTTCTTTTTCCAAACAGATCAACGTTCCTTGATCTATATACTGTTTTTCAAAAATCTGTTATATTAATGAACGCAATTTTTTATTTGAAGCTTCTGACAGTATTTCTTGTGGAAGTATTTTTCTTTCCTCTAATTTATCTCTTAACCATTTTGTATACCTTGTGTCTGGAAATTTATGGGATTTTTACATAATAGTAACAATACGTAATTTCTTTCTTATCCTCAATAGTCCACTCTATCGTCTTTATGGCTCTTCTTTGGCCAATCAATTTTTGTGATTTTTGTGGACTGCTACGTCCTTCTACAACAGGGGGGCCATCTTCCCCCTGGGCCTTGCCTGACCCCATTTTAGGAATGTTTGCATATTTTGAGGATTCTACACTGTCATTTTTTTCCAGTCCTGGCACCAGTGCACCTACCAGGATTGGGCACTTTTTTGTCCTGAGTCTTGTGCACCCAGCTATTTTTTTTTTTTGTTTTTGACTTACTTCTGTCCATGATATATGCTATATAAATACAGTCTATATATCAGTGTCACCTTGGTGAGATTTTGTAAAAAAAACAGGGTCCACCTCGCAAAGGTACTCACCAAGTCTTGAGGATGAATTCAATTTCAGCACTACTACTCTCGTTTGCTTGTTTTTCATCTCTCCATTGGGACCCTTCCCCCTGTACCTCCCTGGATTTTGTCATGGTTCTATAGTTTTCCATTCCAACAGATTCTGGCTTGCTGGCTCCACTAAAATGTCCATATCTGCAGAGAGTGCATTTACCCCTGCCCCTTTAAAATGGGTTCTAAGTCATAGCTGAAAAGCCCCTCCCTGCACCACCTTACTCATGTGTCCTATCCTAACCCTAACCCTAACTCTACCCCTGCTATCCATGCCCTGAACTCTAACCCTATACATTACATTACTAAAAACATTTCCCCTAGGAGAAGCACTAATCAAGACAAAAGGACACAGAACACCCACAACATCAGTCAGGTGCAAACTAAATCTATCTCCTTACATAACCCTAACTCACAAACCACACATACACACTACCCACTATAATAACCTTTTCAGAAAAGCATTCATTTCCCTGCCTACTCCTCTATACCTACACTATACAAAACCTAAATTCAAACAAATGTGATTCTCATAAATGTGCAGTGACCCATTGGTGCTTTACCTCAGGTATTTTCCACTCATGAACTCCAAGAAGAGCTAAACCCAAACATAAAACTACTGTTCAATTTCAGCCTTACTACAGGATATGTACCCAAAGAGTGGCATACAGCAACAGTGGTCCCTCTCCACAAAGGTGGTGCCTCAATGGATCCTGAAAACTATCACCCCATAAGCCTGACTAGCTTGGTCTGCAAAGCTATGGAAAGGATCATTATGGACCTCATAAATAAAGATATTGGGGACCTACAGACACTGGATCCTACCCAGTTCTGCTTTGTTAAGGGCAGATCCTGCCTCTTAAACCTGGTTGATTTCTTTAAAACAGTCACAAAGGCCATTGACGAGGGGAAGGTGGTCCACACAGCCTACCTGGACCTCACAAAAGCCTTCGATACAATACCCCACTCTGGCATTATAGATAAGCTCACCAGCTTAAATATAAACCCCTATGTCACTAGATGGGTTGCAAACTGGCTCAAGGACAGAACGCACATGGTTAGAATTGCTGGAGCCATGTCAGACTCCAAACCAGTTATAAGTGGCGTCCCACAAGGCTCAGTCCTGGGACCTCTCTTGTTCGGTATATATTTCTCGGAGGTACAGGCCAACACGGAAGGACTGTGGCTGACCAAGTTCACAGATGACTGCAAACTGGGCACCATAATCGACTCTCCAGCCAACACAAGCATCCTCCAAAAGGGCCTCATAGAAACAGACAACTGGTGCCTGAGCCATGGCCTCAAGCTAAATGCCAAAAAGTGTATAGTCATCCCCTTTGGCAAAAACAAAGTGCCCACAAATTACCACATAGGTGGTAATCCATTAAGTACAGAAGAAGTAATTAGGGACCTGGGGACCCAAGTTGATAGCAATCTCTCATTTGACAACCACGTGGCCAAAGTGGTTAGAAAAACATTTTATATAGCCGACCTAATCATGAAGGGATTCACATCTAGATCAGGGGAGGTCATCGTGCCTCTTTACTCATCCCTCATCAGGCCCATAATTGAGTACAATGCCCCTTTTGGGATGTACCTTACCAGACACCTGCAGCAACTGGAAAGACCCCAAAAGTACCTCACCAAGAGGATCAAAGGGCTCAAACAGAAGCCATATGCTGCCCGGTTAAAGAAACTCCAGCTCTACTCAGTGGCATACCGCCTGCTCAGAGGCGATCTGTGCCTGATGTATAAAGCCATGTCCAACCCGGAATTAATGGACATGCTGCACCTCAGAAAATCCAAATCCCATCGAGCTAAGCACTCGAGAGACTTGAACCTCAGCACTGAAATAAATAGGACATGCTGGAGGGACAGATTCATAACCCAGAGGCTCCCTTCACTCTGGAATAAAATCCCAGTCCAGGTTAGGCAGAGTCTCTCATTGACTCTCTTCAAGAGGAATCTTGATGAGTGGATGGGAGATCATAGGTTTACCCCGGGTATCACTTCTGTGTCACTGTTAGACAGAGGCACAGTATACTAACCTCGAAAAAGGGCATAGCAAAATTAATTTAAAATGGGTGGCGAAAGCCAAACACACTCTGGCTAGGCTTATAAATGCCCTAGGGCAGATAGCCTAATATGAACCTATGAACCTATGAACCTATTTGTGTTTCACACATTTGTACTTTCTGCCAAATGAATGACAACTATATTATACTTGTTATGTTCTACAATCTATAGTTATTGGGCTAATATACATATTTATTGACTTTGTACACCATTCTCTATCCCATTTTTACTCACTTTTGATAGTAATGTTTAGCTTTAATCATCTATATTTTTCCTCTTTTCCATTAATTTAACATTCTTATTGCACAAAACTAGTGCTCTGTGCCTTCATGATTAGTATTGTAAATAGTTGTATTGTCATTTATTTTAAAACATACACCTTTCATTTTTATTGCATACTTGGCATTATGTAACTTCTGATCTTATATCCAATTGAACCAGGAATCCAGGACACCAGTAGAAAGATGTAAAAACAAAAGTCTATTTATTATAACCAAAAGTTTAAGCGCTTTCATCTCATTGTAGAGACTTCATCAGAAACAATGAATCACATTTAATTGTACTTTATATAGCCCTTCAATAAATGACATCACACATGTAATTAAAAATTTTTTAAACAAACATGGCCCTAAAAATATGTTATATCAACCCAAATGTATTATATACATAAAATTTTATACATTTTATATAAAATATAAACAAAAACAATATTTAATAAATACTTAATAAATACTTAGTAATATTTGATAAATATTTAAATAAATACTAGAATGAGAATAGGAGAAGGACCCAAATCGCAGCGACATCCATTAATACCGTCTTTTGTGCCATTTGAACAATTAGAATCCACATTCTTGACGACGCCGTCATGAAAGCCTTGTTTTTAAAAAAGAAGGAGAGCCAGTGGCAGTATAGATTGGCTTCTATGTTTCCCCCAGGATTAAACGAAACAGTGTCATTAACACCACTACTCATTGAAAGGGCCAACAATATTTGAAGTATTCTAAGTTCATGTTTATGACATTTACATATAATAACAACAAATAACAAAATATTCTTTACGTATTCTCTATTAAGGTTTAAGAACTCTAATAATGTTTTAAAGATTCTATTCTTATATCTATATATATATTTACTTTATTTATAAAACATTCATTAACAAAATTATTAGTTTATAATGAATTATATTGATTAATGTGTTTTAAATTATATCTTTTGTGCCAGTATTTATTTAAATATTTATCAAATATTACTAAGTATTTATTAAGTATTTATTAAATATTGTTTTTGTTTATATTTTATATAAAATGTATAAAATTTTATGTATATAATACATTTGGGTTGATATAACATATTTTTAGGGCCATGTTTGTTTAAAAAAATTTTAATTACATGTGTGATGTCATTTATTGAAGGGCTATATAAAGTACAATTAAATGTGATTCATTGTTTCTGATGAAGTCTCTACAATGAGATGAAAGCGCTTAAACTTTTGGTTATAATAAATAGACTTTTGTTTTTACATCTTTCTACTGGTGTCCTGGATTCCTGGTTCAATTGGATATATTATCAACAGTTTTGTTCGATTACTTTCTTAACTTCTGATCTTCTTTGTAAATATCTGTGGGGGGATTTGTTTAATATATCCTGCTTTTGTTTGCTTTGTATTCTATATGGTATATTATGTTTACTCTCTATTTTATTTTTATTTATTTATTATTTGTTGACCGGGAAAGGCAGACTAGGTTCCACAGAGCCTGTTTTCAGCAGAGGCCCAGGGAGAAATGCTCCAGATGCACATCTTTGGAATGTGGGAGGAAACCGGAGTACCCAGAGGAAACACACGAACACAGGGAGAACATGCAAACTCTACACAGAAGACACCCCAGCTGAGAATCGAACTGGAGAACCTCTTGCTGTGAGGCAACAATGTTAACTGCTGCACCACTGTGCCACCGTTCACTTACTATCTTCATTTTGTTTAGGTCGTGCCTGAAAAGGGTCCTCAGACCATTACAATTTTACAATAAACAGATCTGAAATCGATAAATAAATAAGTGTATAAATAAATAAGTGTATGACTGTTTGGTTTGGGCACTCCTAGCTTGTAGACCATGACATACATTCTTTGCCAGACAATCGGTTTACTTATTATCCTCTTACAACATTCTGTTTTGTAGCAGTGCTCTGAACCTTAAAGTAATACATTGTTACATTCTTTCAGCAGTCCTTCATATATTGCTCATGTCTTCCCATTGCCATAATTATTGTTTCTTTGAGAATATGTCCAGTGTTAATTTTATTCATTCTGCTTTTATTCCTTTTGCTCATATTGTTCTATACTGTTTTGATCAATTTTGTAATTTGTTCTTACTTGATTAGGTAATAAAAATGAACTTAAACTTCAACTCTGGTGAAATTATTTTGTCAGGATCACACAATTTATAAGTGAAAACTAAAGATTCAAACTGAAGACTACAGGATGAAGCTCATTACCAGCTTGCACCTCTCGAACCTGAACTACCAAAAAAGTAACATCAAGCTTTATCACAGTGTTTCACTGACATCTGTTATAGCATATCAATAGGACAAAACTAAGATCATGCTCTTTTCATGTCATGCAAGACTATTACTCTCAACTGTAAAAATATGCCAGAGAAGTTCTCAGAGTTCATATGCTTTAGCCTGTGATTAGACTCCACCCTGACTTATGTCATATATATATATATATATATATATATGTGTGTGTATACACACTAACCTAAAATACAGGAAAATGCAGTTCTTCTCCAAAAAAAAAATTGCTTCAGACTCATGGCTTTCTTTCTTAATATATGCAGGGCTATGGGCAGCATCCAACATAAGCTGACCTAGGCAGCTGTCTAGGGCCCGATGCAGACCGGAGGACTCCATAAAAGTTAGCAAAAAATAAATGATATCCCACCCCAGTTACCTGCTTGGGTCCACTGCAAAATGGGTCTCCTCAGCTACTCTGTTTTGCTTTGGTCTTACATTGGCTCAAATGCTATAGTATCTGAGGCAATGAAAAACTTCCTGGAGCTAAAATGGAGTTAGTACTTAAAGCGCAGTCTTTTTTGTTTAGAAAAAGCAGCTGAGTTAAGCAGCCATTTTTAGTGGAACTGGTTCTAGTCTTTGAGTTAACAAATGTGTATCAGTCTTTTCTATTTAGAAAAAGCAAATGGATATTTTTACTGGAGTTGCTACTATTCTTGGAGTTAACATATGTGTTTTACCTCAGGGAATTGAATTTGATGTCTTCAGCTTATGAAAACTGAATTGGACTTCCATCAGAATCCATCCAGAACAGTTAATGCCAGATAGACATCCCTGAGAAATTCCTGGAGAAAAGTGTGTGTGTGTGTGTGTGTGTGTGTGTGTGTGTGTGTGTGTGTGTGTGTGTGTGTGTGTGTGTGTGTGTGTGTGTGTGTGTGTGTACTCAGGTGCACAAATGCATGCTAATAAGGTTGCACCAGCCAACTCCAAGAAAAAGACTCAATATAAGAGTGGCTACGGTAGTACAAAGGGCTGCTAGTGCCATTTACCGTTCATATGGTCTCTGAACTGTAGTTTCTTCATTATTCACTTTTGTGTACTGGTCTTCATTTTCATCTTATCTTGGCTTCATTCTTCATGACTGATGTCAAACTCTTCTTCCAGAATACAGACCTCTGCTAGTCTGCCTGCAGTATTTCTTAGTGGGAGTTGCAGGTGATCAGCAGTGATTCTACACTTAGTAGATGATTTAAAAATTCACTGTCTGGTAAACAACTCTCACTGTCACATGCATGTAGTCACATAATGGTCTTATTCAAAAGGGAGAACAAACCACATATGCAGAATGTAATTCCAAACACTGTGGTGAGAAGCCATGTTGCCATGTGACATAAAACGGTGCAGTTAGATGAAAGTGTTTCCTGTTTTGCCTTTTACTTCCTTTTCATTAGAGTTGTTTCAGTTTTCATTTATACTATGTGCATCTTCCAGTCAGGTGCAACCAACTTATTTCAATGACAAGCATCTGTTTGTAAACATGATACTTCTATTATCTGCATTATACCCTTATAATCAGTACATTCATGGAGCTAAGTGTGTGTGTGTGTGTGTGTGTGTGTGTGTGTGTGTGTGTGTGTGTGTGTGTGTGTGTGTGTGTGTGAATAAATAATCAGTTCCTGCATCCCACAGTAGTTATATTTTAAAGGAAAGAATCAATTGGAGCAAATGGGAGCATCATCATTCAAATTATGATATTTGGTTATGAGTCTTGATGTCCTTATTTTGTCAGCTGTTGACTGTGTGTATATTATCTGTCTTAGAACAAACTGGAGAGCTTGAATTCTGAGTTTAATGTTAATGTTTTAACTACTAGTACATTTTTAATATAGCTTATTTTTGTAGGCACAAGGTGTGAAATGCACTGTGTTTGAGATACAACAGTTTATTGGGCACTTAGTGCAGATAAGTAAGGCCATAAGCTGTTAATGAGCTGCTTTCTGGAGTGCAGAGTTTGATTCCTTCAACCGTTGTTTGTCCTGTGCAAAACTCTGACCAAGTAACTTTATCAGAAAAGGCTTCTGGGCTACCCCTTAAAAAAGGATACTTACATCCAATTTGTTTTCCCTTTGAATTAGCAAATGCTTTACATATTTGTCCTTTGAATTCATGCACCCTTCACATAACTGCTAATTAATGTTTCACTGTGTGCTGTTTGACTACAAATCCCAGCAGGACTCTTGTAGTTTAATGGGTTGTGAAATACATTTTCAATAAATGTGAGTCTCAATGCAGAATTTTACTGTTGCTCATACTAAGTCTGGTTTCAATGTCAGAGTATCCTGTTCTGTTTAGCAAATGACTGTTTCTGCTATACAATTTGAAATAAAAGTTTTAAACTAAATCTAAATCTCCATAATCATTGTAAAAATAAAGAAGAAAACAGTATGCATACTGACACATTTGAACAGTGTTTTATGACCACTGGGGGCATATAACTAGGTAATATGATGTTAGTATGTCTGGGAGGGTGGTCCTTTACCCTAAGGCCCCATTTGACCATGATCCATCCCTAAATATATGTAGAGCTATCCTGAATGTACTTCCCCCACATAATCATCACTGTAGTCTCTACTCACATTTAAGACGGCTGCTCCAGAAAGCACAGGGCACTCTTGGATTTGTTATATACAAGCTGTTATACACCACTATCTGCCATCATTAAAAACTGATGAGTACATGTCTCAACTGAAGCCCCATCTATTTGTCAAGAAGAAACAATCCTGCCATAGTGTGCACTGTTGTTACATCACTCACACTTATGTTTCTGACAAGCATATGGCTTGTTATTTTGCATTTATGTTTAACCGTTTGCTTTCTTATAGGTATTATATTTATCAGCTGTTTCTGATAGTTAGTGTACCAAGTCTAAGTAAGGAATAGATCAATATATTTAATATATATTTAATAATTATGTACTTAAATAATTATTTGTTTATTTATTTATGGACCAGGTTAGCCCTGCTGAGCAAAGCCCTTTCTCAGAGGTAACCTGAGACGAAAAACTCTACAACAGAGGTACGAACATGTGAACAGTTTATTTTTCTATCTAACTAAATAAATCAAAAGCATAAGAATTGCAAAGGATTTCTCTGATAATCCTGATGATTTTCCTGCAAGACTTGGTTTGTAACCCCAAAAATGTTCAAAAGTGTAATAACTTTATTGACAAGTCCCAAGAGATAGCCGGTCTTAGGCATAAGCCAACTAGGGGGTCGCCTAGGGTGCTGCTGTAGCAGGGACACTTTTCCAACACTTATTTGTTTACTTTTTTTGTAGTAAAGAAATGGTTTCTTTAAAATGTGTTGAAGGAATACAGGACAAACTGAAGTGTAAGATAAACTGTGAGAAAAAGGAAGAAAAACGTAATTTGGATGGTGTAGGTAGGCCAGGATGGGGGCATCAGCTGGTGGTGGAGGAGGGGGTGTGCTGTGGAAGCCCAAAGGCCAGCCATGAACTAGAAACACATGTGTAAGTAGTAATGATCTCCCACCTAATTATGTTTCTTAAGTTTGTTTAGTTGGCGATATAATTGTTGCCTATAGTCAATTGTGTTTCCATGGTAATTTCTATGTGTGTTTTTAATGATTTTAATATGCATTTGCATTTAAAGTGTTTTACGTTTGTGTACTGTACTGCCAGATTTACCACCATGGTCAAACAATGCAAGTCAAGAGTCTTTCTACTGCATTTCTTTGTTTGTAGTTTGAATGCAGTTAGTGACAGGCTGTTTTCTCTTGCTGAGGACTGTTTTCCTTCATGTTGTTCACTACCAGTCTCTTCCTACACAGCTTCATTTTCTGTTTATGGAGTTTATGCTTTTACTTTTTTCTTGAGGATATTCTTACCTTTACAGATAACTTTTACTGTTCGTCATATGCTAATGTACTTAAAATTTGAGTTTTTAGTGCTTTTATTAATATAGCATGCATTTAATTTGTATCACAGTCCTAATTTCTGTTTTTCATACTTATCTTTTCTGTAGACATAGTAATACATTTGAGTTGTGGTATTTCTACTGTTTGGTGTCCTTTTTTATTTATTTACTTCTGAGTATTAATGTGATTAATAGTTTGTTGTTGCTAACCGATTATAACTGCCTATTCAAGACAGTGGCAGCATGTTGGATTTGAAGTCTGCAAGGAAGTACAGATCTGTGACTGAATGTGAAGTTCAGATGGCCTTCATTACCTTCCTCCTGTGCATGGTGCATATTTGATATACTGGTAGCCAGAAATTTGATTGGTCAGTTTTGCTTATTTTATAAATACAGTCATGGTCACTTTTTATTTTTACTTTATACTTATTGGTGACTCGGTTATGTCCATTGAGCCTTTTTTTGTCTAAATATTTATTTATATATGTAAGAGAGGAAGATATACCCTATAAGCATTCTAGAGTAAAAAACAGAGCCACATAACAGGCTTTAGTCATGCTGGGTGTAGAAAGGAGTCCCAGTCATTTGTTATATTTGTTAACTTGCTTCTTCTTCTTCTGGCGTTTCCCTTTTAGGGGTTGCCACAGCGGATCACCTGTCTGCTCATGATTGGCAGTGGAGGCTTTTTTACGGTGTTGAGTTGCCAGCCCGGCACCCAACCTTCCACAGAAGGCACACACTCATACTAGGGCCAATTTAGAGTGTCCAATCCACCTACAGCATGTCTTTGGGGTGTGGGAGGAAACCGGAGCACCCAGAGGAAACCCACACGACCACAGGGAGGACATGCAGACTTCGTACAGAAGGCACCCCAGCCGGGGATTGAACCGGAGAACCTCTTGCTGTGAGGCAGCAACGCTAACTGCTGCCCCACAGTGGCCGCCCATATTTGTTAACTTGCTAAGCTGACTAAATTCAATGATACTCTTCAGATTTATATGTATCATTTCAGTTATACCTGTATAATTCTGTATAAGATCAGAAAACTCCTCCGCATTGATGTAATCTTCATCCTGGAATGTATTGTGTTCATAGAATCATAGGTGTTTACTAGGCTAATGACCACTGGGGCCTTTTTAATTCTAGTCATGCATCGCAAATCTCTTGGCAAATTCTAATATACTTCATAAGTGTAAGAAGGGGCTTGGAAGATGATCCATTGACAGGCTGCCTGTGTCCAATAGAGACATAGGTGTCAAGCCAGGGATGAATTTCCTGTTTTTCATCCAGTTATCCAAGTTACACCTTTATTAGATTAGGGAGGTACTCTGCTTCATATGGGTGAGAAGCCTGTTCCAGAGAAGAGATAGTCTCTGGGATACGTATCTGTCTCTCCAGCAGATAGCATTTATATCACAGGCTGGGTTTAAGTGTTTAGAATCACTGACATGAAATGTTTAGAATAGGTAATTTTGGTATTGTTTGTTTTGCTGACATGTAGTAGGTCCAACAGGGTGAGCTTCGACAATGCCTTATATGCCAGACATAAATCTCCCCTCAACAGCCTGTAGGAGCAAAAATATGGGGATAGAGCTTTGAGACAGTCTGCACAGAACATGGTTCTGATGAAGTCCCAATATTACATGTGGAGGGACGAAAGCACTTGACAGAGTGGATTACAATAAATTTTCTTGGAATTTATGACTACGCTGCATTTTTTGAACTCACACATGTTAAGATCTCAAACTGAAGTTTTTTTCTTTATGGTATATGTTTCCTCTTTTTCTTGCTGGTTTCTTCTTTTGCACAGAACATGTTACTTACTCCCTGTATCCTTTTAGTGAGGGACTTCTGTCAACATTCTAATTGTTGGATATGCCTGGTTAGGTACATACCAAAGGGTGCATTGTACTCGATGATAGGTGTGATGAATAATGAATACACTGGAACAATTACCTCCTTGGACCTAGATGCCATACCTTTGTTTACAAGTTGCATAACACTGAATGATTTCCTCAGTAATGTATACACATGATGGTCAAAGGCTAGGTTACTGTCTATGTGTATCCCCAATTCCCTGACTACTGGGTAAATTCTAAGGGGTGTGTTGTCAATATGATAATTACCAGGGATAGATGACTTCCTGAGGATACGATTATGCATTTCTTGGCATCTGGTTTTGGTCCATGGCTCTGACACAAGTTATTTGTCTGTGTCAGCCCTTCCTGGAGAACATTAGAGTCAGTGGGGGATTCTATGACTGCTCCTAATTTCAAATCATCTGCAAATTTGGTCAGACATAGGCCCTTGATATTGGCCTTGAGTGCAGAGAGGTAGATGCCAAAAAGAAATGGTCCCATTACCAATCCCTGAGGGATTCTGCTTGTGACTGGCCTCTTTGTAGAGGTGAACTCCCCAATTCTAACTTCCTGGGTCCTGTCTGTGAGCCAGTTGGTTATCCACCAGGTGACATAAGGGTTTATACCTAACCTCTTGAGTTTGTCAACAGTGGAGTATTGTACCAAATGCCTTGGCCAGGTTAAGGAAGGCAGTGTGAAACATTTTACCCTCATCCATTCCATTGGTGACCTTCTCAAAGAAGTCCAGCAGGTTGAGTAGGCATGATCTGCCCTTGATGAAACCAAACTGGGGTGGGTACAGTGTTTGGAGGTTTCCTGTGTAATTATTGATAATTCCCATGATAATTCGTTCCATGGCTTTACATATAAGACTAGTGAGACTTATGGGTCTATAGTTTCCAGGGTCTGTAGATGGCCCACCTTTGTGCATAAGGATGATGGTTGCTGTTTTCCATTCATGAGGCATGAAACATGGGCTAAGGTTAAAGAACAATTCCAGAGGGCCTGATAGGTCATGTTTCATGCTATTTAGAAGGCATCCTGGGATACTCTCTGGGTCCATTGAAGCAATCTTCTTGGCCTTAGAGAAAGCATTGAGGACTTGTTCCCTAATGATAGGAGAGAGAGTTATATTTGATGGTATTTCCTGAGGGAAGGTTGAGGGATAGAGAGGGGTAAAGTTACAGGTGAATATGTCTGCTAATAGGTTTGCTAGATCATCTGGGTCAGTATAGGTGGCTCCATTAACAATGAACTCTGCACAAAATTGTATATTGACTTTGAGGTTCTGGACATAGCTTAAGAATGCCTTGTGGTTCTCCTTGGCCTGGGAGGACACATTTACCTCAAATTTGGCTTTGGTAGAATTTGTTTGTCTTTAGAGTTGTTTGTTTACTTTGATAAGAGTGCTTTAATCATGCTGGATGCCACACCTCCTAATTTTACCATGATTTTCTTCCTTCTGTTATACAGCATTTTGATTTGTGATTCCACCAGGATGGGTTCTTTTTTGAGTTAGTTCTGTACTTATTCCTGGTGGGTAAAGCTGCCTCTATGCAGCTATTTAAATGGTTGAATAGAGTTTCTGTGAAAAGTTCCACATAGGCAGCAGTGTTTGCAATTTTAGGGGGGCTTGAAATTTTTCCATGTTGTCACTTAATAGTAGGAAATTAGCCTTTGAGTAGTTCCTAAACATTCCAGGATTATATGGGGTTCTGGGTTTTATTTCTTCTTCAAAGGAGACAGTTTTCTGGTCTGACCTTACAAGAGAGGACATTACACTAGAGAGTGTGCATCACTTTCCCATATTAGTGAGGACTAGATACAGTAGGTTCATAGGTTCATAGGACGATACTAGGCTATTGGCCTGGAGGCCCTTATAAGCCTAGCCAAGAATTTCACCCATGTTCCCACAAAGTCAGCACCCGTGTCCCCTGTCCAGCAGGGAGACAGGTGGAATCCCAGAGGTGTATTTTCTGTTTCACATCCAGTTGTCCAGGTTTCTCTTAAAGCGGGCTAGTTTAGGTACTTTTCTTGACATGGAAAGGGAGTCTATTCCACAGATGGGAGAGTCGGGACACAAATCTATCCCACCAACAAGTTCTATTAATGTCACGGACCACATTGAGGCCTTGCATGTGGGTTGCACAAGTGAAGTTTGACTTATAGATAGGCAGCAACTCCATCAAGGCTGATTCTGAGATGGCCTTGTATGTCAAACATAGGTCACCTCTGAGCAGTCTGTATGAGACTGAGTAGAGGGACAGGGCTTTTAGCTGTATAGGATAGGTGTTTGAGACCCTGGATTTTCCTGGTCAGGAACCTCTGTGGTCTCTCCAGCTGCTGCATGTGCTTGACAAGGTACGTGCTGAAGGAGGCATTGTACTCCATAATGGGTCTGATAAGGGAGGAGCACAGGGATGCTATAACCTCCTTGTTCCTGGATGAAAACCCTTCCTTATGAGGTGGGCCTTGTAGAAAGTTTTCTGTACAATGGGGGCAATATGGTGGACAAAAGTCAGGTTGCTATTATCCTGGGTGCCCAATTCCCTCATGACTGATTGCATGCTTAGTGCATTGTTATCAATATGATGATTAGTGGGGACACCATTTTCCCCAAAGGGGAGAATGATGCATTTCTTGGCATTCAGTTTGAGGCCATGCTTCTAGCACCAGTCATTAGTTTGGGTAAGGCCTGCTTGGAGGATGTTCACATCACTAGGGGAATTTAAGACAGTGCCCAGCTTGCAGCATCTGCAAACTTAGTCATCCACAGACTACTGGTTTTGACTTGCACCTCAGAAAAGTATACCCCAAACAGTACAGGCCCCAAGACCATATGTTTGAACCTCTGGTCAATGTATTAACAATTTAGTCTAGGAAGTTTGTGTTTACAAAATCAGGAATCTCTGTGCCTGTGTATTTGATGCCGTATATGAAACCCAGTTAAAAGTGAGGAAGTCACCCATAAATATGGTATTGGGTTGGATGGTGAGTGTTTCCAGTAAGCTTGAATACATATTATGGGTTTCCTGGATCATAGAGGGGGACCTGTAATTTGCAAGGAAGTGGTATGGCATTTTGCCTATGGTGATTTGTACATAGAGATGTTTAAGTGCACTGTTCTGTTTGACCAACCTTTTGAGGTATATTTATTTTGATGTAAATCAAGACATCTCCACCTTTTGTCCCTGTCTGTGTAGTAGCTGATCTAAATGCACTATAGCCTTGCACTGCCTGGGTGCTCTCAGTGGATTTAAAACGTCTCAGCGACCACACAGATGTCAGCATTCTCTAGGGTTAGGACAGCAAGTGGGGAGTACACCTTCTTGTTTAGGCTACTAGCATTGAATAGTAACACTTTCAGATTTTCTTGGTTTTGATTTGTTGGAAAATCTAACGGTGTTACTGCTCGATGTTAAGCAAGTACATGCTTATTTTTATCTGAATAACTATGTAACAAAAGTTTGCTGACATTAATGTAAATCTCATGCAATAATGTGTGTAACTTTGTAATGAAACCTCACTAATGATGCAATTCTTATGTTGTAAGGTGTATAACTTTGTAACAACAGCTCACTAACATTAATATAATTCTCAAGCTGTAATGTACTATGTTGTAAAATGCTGTACAGAAGTGTGCTTTTAGCAGCTGGGTCATGGCTGAAAATGTGTGAAACTGCTTGTTGGTACAGACACTAGCTGTCCAGTCATACCGCCAGTGACTCAGTTTGGGACTAAGATCATATCAGTGGAAGAAGCAGCTGGAAGAAACAACAAAATATGGCCATAAGCTTGATCTTATGTGCTGGTTGGAAAGGGGAAGCTGACAGATACACCCTTGTCTACATGACCCCTAGTGAAAGCCAAGGACCTAGCAAGCAAGGTACTACTAAGAAAAAATTGGGGAGGGAGCATGACAGACATCTTATGTGTGGAATATGGTAGTGGCTGTGATGGACAACTGACCTTCTTGCATTTTATGGTCTCTAGTACTAGGATCATGACTGGCCACTACACCGATAACAGGTGCCATGCTCTTTCTGTACCTTGTGCCTCAGTGAAGAGTAGCCGAAATGCCATGCCTCCTGAGAAGTCAAGAGGCCTGTACAAAGAAAGGATGCATTTAGCATTACTGGAATAGTGCAAGTGAAATGGATGATAAAGTAAGGCACAAGAACAAGAGTTACCTGAGAATTTGCATGTGCTATGTGGGGAATGGAGGGAAATACTGCATAACAATGAAATATGTTAAATATGATTCATTTTAATTTGCAGATAATATACATACTCATGCCTATTATTTTTATTGTGTTTACATTTATTTTTATTTATTGTATTTCATTTTGACTTTCATCCCTTTCCTGACCTAAGTTTCATAATTATCCAAGTCCTCTATGCATACAGTTTATTAAAATTTTCTCACATCATTTTCCAAAACACAAATCCACTCCTGCGAAAGCAGTGCATCATTCCACACCTCTAGTAATAGAGAACTCAGTGGAGTGGATTTCAGACCCCTTAGTTGGATGGAAGACATACTGTCAACCTCTTAGCATAAGAAATCTAGATAAAACCAGACATGATGGGAGGACAAAGGCCCAAAAATAGGGACAGATTTTAAATATTGCTCTCATAAACTTGGAAAGTTGATAGACTGACATGCTGTGTCTTAGCATGCATTTTTTCTGAAGAATGAGAAGTCTGAAACTCAAATGTATACAATTATTTAGTGACTTCAGTCCTCAGATCAATCCAGTGATTTGCAAGAAAAACAGAAATTTGTATGAGAAACAGTCCAAAAATATGAGACAAAAATCTGGACATTCTGCAAAAATCTGGACAGTCGAGATGTATAATGGAAGAGCTTCTACTGTTTGTGGGAAATAATGATAGAGGTTGGGTAAGGCTTAGAACTTGGGAGCCTTATGGAGCTAGGAATCATCATTTATCTGAAATAAGGGTTTTTTTTTTCTTTAAAACAGCTGACAACATCTTCATTAGGGCATGGTGTATGCAGTGTGCTAGGGCTGGATATACAGTTTACCTTCTCCTCTGTATATGCATCCTGCAAGACTTTAGTCATAGTTAGTGTCTTGCAAGAAATGCTCCTAAAGAACAAAATATTGTTTTTTCTCCTGTTAGCAGAGATAGCCACTGGCCACTTGTTTCTCTGTCACTAGGGGTACAGAGTGATTGTCTGCCTTCACAATGGTGGCCTTGTCCTTTACACCTTAAAGTTACTGCACTTATGATTCTAAGTCTTGTACAGAAGAAAAACTTGTTTTATTTTCTAAATAAGAAATATTTTCTAAATAAGAAATATTTTCACTGACGGAGCAAATTATTTTACTTGAAATAAAACAGAAGCAATGCAGCATGAACTATAAAAAAGATAGTTGTTGTGTTTGAGTTCATAGCAATACACCTAAGCTCTGTGACTCCAGTATAACTGAACAAGCTTACTTGGCAGAAGCTAGGAAGTCTGATATTGCTAAGTGACTGCATTCAGTGACTGACTGTGAGTGTCAGTGAATTGAGGGTGGTGCTACCTGCCAGCAGAAATGACAGTCTGCTGTCTTTGGAGAGTTATTATATGTGAGTGAGCAGGTTGGGAAGGTAAGTGATGAAGAAGAGCAGAAGATGCTGAGTTAATACATACAGAGGAATAAGTTATGACTAGGAAGCATGGTTAGGTTACAGAAGTTTCAGCAGCTTATAACTTAGCATGCTTGACTTTGGGGCTGCAAGATAGTAAGGATGGTGGTTCTATTCCCCACCAGGTGACTAAAATAACTTTCAAGACTGCTAACACAGCATTATGGAGTGCTGCACTCCTGAGTGTTCCATCCTTTGGATGACATGTTAAACCGCTGTTCCATCTGCTTGAATTGTTGTTGGCTCAGGTGGATGTGAATGATCCAGAAGCACCTACTGAAAACAGTAGGGAATGTTCCCTGATTCCCTGGCCAAATTTCACCAAGTAGTATAAATAGTACCTCAGGTTTCCCATGAAAAGAGGCTACTAGCTAGTTAAATGCAAATAAAATAGATATGCTGGTGTAGTAATTAGTACTGTTTATAATCTGCTAAGATACAAAATAAAGTGTATTAAGTCAGTAGGATTCGTATACCAAGTTTATCTTTCAGTGTGGACTACACAGTCCTCTGCAAGATATCTGCGTTAGGTGAACTGATAAAACATTAGATTACTGTTCTCTGGAGGAATTTTGGTTACTATCTCTCCTCACACCGAGTTTAATTTGTTCTTGCTTTTGATCTGCCTGGTCCCATCAGTCACAAATCAAGGGACTGATGACTAGATCCTTCTATATTTTCTTTTTAATTTGAATTTGTGGATGTGTAAATCAAGTAAACCCATACGACACAAGTGCCTCTTTTCAGGGATAACACAGCAGTAGTGTCTGGGTAAGTGACTTGCTTAGAGTCAAGTTCAATGAAAATGAAGTCAGGGAGACTCACCTAGAACTACAGGGGAAAGACCATTAAAAGATCATAGCATTAATCATTTGTGCAATTTCCTATGCAAATCAGTCCACCATATTAATGAATGCTTAGAACATATGTCTGTATCAAAATTTGAGATCACCGTTATTTCTCCATGTTGTTGCAGTTCTTCCAAAATGTAAAGACTTATTACAACACTGTGAGTTTTCATTAATTGTCCATTAAATTCTCAACACGTTATTATTATGGAAACTAGTTTAGAAACAAAATGGAATTGGTTTTAAACTTCTTTCCAAAAGATTATTTTGCAATCATATAAAATCAGCTCTCCTTACAGGATTGCACAATTTTGCTGTAATGAATATCTCATGGGACAGTACCCCATAAAAGCAGCATTAAAAGTCTAAAGCAATAATATAATTAAAATGCTAAGTCATGGCCTTAAATTAGATTCAAAACTCCATTCAGACTTGGTGATAGCACTTAACTTTGCTGATGGTTCAACATTGAATAGAACATTTTCTTGTACGATAACTTTGAAGGCTGCATACTCATGTGGACCTTTACTTAATGGAAGTGTAATCATGGCATAACATTCAGTTCAAAGGCTAAGTTACCACATGAGTGCTGGGTAGTTTTGCATTCCCAAGATCTATTTTAGCACAGTTTATAATTTTCCCACAACGTACGCTGCCTTGTAGAAGCAATGTACTAGAACAGCAGAAGCATTAGCAAGGATTAGAAGATTAGTACAGCAGACCCACAAACACATGACACTGCTGATGTGTTCTTATATACTGAATGAATTACAGCTTTCTCACTGTCATGCATTGTTATACACACTGTGATTGTGGTTTAGCATATTTTATGAAACCAGTTTAACAAGCTTGTAATCTGAGGTTTCCTGTTACCAGAAATTCCAGATCCCATATGGCTGACATCAGACCAGAACCACAAAAGTGGGGAAATCCCAGAGCCTGCAGTACCTGCTAGAAATGTTTTACACAAGCTTTAACCTTCTTATCACTGCTGCACACTTCATATGCTGTCATGTGCATGACTATACTAATTCCCACAGATATAGCTCAACAGGACCAGCACATTTCAGTTTATAGTTGAGAAGATGCAACATCATGTTATGAGCTGATTAATGTCATAGCGCCAGTTCTTAGAATTCTGAATTCAGTAAACATTATTTTTGAAATGATTAAATATTCAGCCATACTACACTAATGTACCACACGTGAACAGTATTTGTGCACAAATTATTTGCAAGGATAAGCTTTGTTGTTTTTATGTTACATTCTTATTTGCTAATATGTGTGCTTTTTAGACTGTACCAGGCTTTGTGAACAAGTCTGTTTCCTTGTCAGCATAGAACCTTTTCATCTAAGTGATGTGAAATATGTTTACTTCAATATTTTATTCCATTAACAGAAGCCCTTGTAAAAATAGATTACTACTAGGCTAATTGCTCTTGTGGGCCATTTTAAGACAAGCCAATTACCCCATGTCAGATTCAAACCCTGCATTTTGTGTCTGGAAGGTGAACACCTTAACTAGCATGCTAAACTCCCACCCTAGGCTCTAATTTCTAGTTGTAGGAATGACACTATCATAGCAGCTGTATGGTATATGAAAACAACAGGTCCTACTGCTAATATACATCTGTATTTCTGTGCAGTGGGTACATATTATTATCATCAGCTCTCTTTTTCTCATTTTTACAATGGGTCACAGTCTTGCATCAACTCTCACATCACTTCTCGTGATTCAGAACTACTCAACTACCTTTTTTGACAGTCATGCCTGTCTGCCACAAGTCTTCTCTCATGTAATCTGTCAGTCTCTCATCTGGACGTCTCGTCTCCTGTTGCCCATTTGGGGGAAAAAATAAATGAAAACCAAAGAAAGAAATAACTCCCAGATGACTAAAGTCAGGGTCAATGATCTGCAAAGTTCACCTGATAATATGCAGTAGTAGCAGTCTACAGTTCACAAAGGTTATTGTTGTGTGCAGTGTATCCATCCAGGTGGTGGAGATGCATGATAAAAATAAGTCAGCAGAACAGTGCTGCAGGGAGCAGTCAGTAGCACCCCTACCTTGGCAGTGACCAGATTACACTCTATCCCCACATTCAGCCTAACAGTGATTAGAATCTCCTCTGTCCATGACTGTAATCTGAGTCTCTGCAACATATTCAGGCTACCCAGCAGTGCTTTTTCTGTAACCTCACTACCTTAGTGTTACAGTAACCTGTCTCACCCCAAGTCTACCCATACTGTTAGGTGATTGCTGTCTCTCTCACAGCTTACCCATCCTGTTAATTGTTAACATATATTTCCAACAGTTAACCCAGTATGCTGACTAATGGAGTTTAGTCTTCCCTGACCCAGATGCTGCATAGGCTGCCCTCTTACCTTCCATGTGGATCAGTCCTGGTATGTTTTTCCAACCCCCTAATCTATCACACACAATTGCATATGAGACACATTATGCGTCATTTTCATCAGTCGCACGTGGAGG
Source organism: Protopterus annectens (assembly GCF_019279795.1). Classification (NCBI taxonomy): domain Eukaryota; kingdom Metazoa; phylum Chordata; order Ceratodontiformes; family Protopteridae; genus Protopterus; species Protopterus annectens. The sequence goes on from NC_056726.1 coordinate 804,512,423, forward strand.
CACCTATTCTGGTGGCCATCTGGTTTTATTCCTTTACAGTGCCTGCAGTACTGCCCCATGCTGGACCTTAGTCATGCAGTCTGATTTTATATGCTATGTTTGGCTTACAGTATTGCACACAGCTACTGGGAATGCCTCCATAATGCCAGTTAGTCAGCATTCAGAAATCCCAGAATGAATGTTGATTAAAGGAAAACTCCACCTCCTCCTACAGTTTAACTCAACTCTTAGGCTGCTTTTCTCCCTACGATATGGTTCCAGTATTCTGTAGGTACCAGAAACCTGTTTGTAATTTATAAAACTTTCATTTCCTTGCCTTGGAATCAAACGAAGGTAAAGAAATTCCTTTTTCTAAGCTTAACTTCTCACATAATTTGCAGAGGAATTTGTCTTCACCTGCATGACATACCACAAACACAGAGAAATATGTAGTTTACCCTGTCAGGAACTGCTGACAATCCTTTTTTATGGGTAATTAGTCCTGCTGATGTCAGGAGCTCAGCAGTTGCTGTAAAAAAGGCGATAAATGTTAAACGGTTTTTCACTGCCTTTATTGCAGACAGGACGAGAGCTTACACTGATCCACAGCTACTTCCAATGTAGCCATGCCTTTCATAACAAAACAGAGCAATTAGATCAGCCAATGGCCCAAAGGCATTTGTCATCTCTTTTGATAAATATACATAAGCAGCATCACAGCACTGAAATGCTAAGCTTTAAACCTTAAATGTTTGTTGTTTATACTTCTTTACATTTTAAGATGACTTAAATGTAGTATCAAAGATGTCTGTGACATTTAGAGAAAAGTCAGAAAATATTTGTCTTGTAGTTCTTGTAAAGTATCAACACATTTACCATTTTCATGCCTTCCCCACCACAATAGGACAAACCTGCACAAATCAGAACTTCTCTGCAGGAAGTGAGACAGGTGGCAAACCTATCAACAGCTTCACTGATACTGTTTATAAAAAGGTCTTTTTTATTGTGACATACCTCCAAAGAAGGATGCATATCTGGTGCACATATCCTTGGGGAACAGACATCTTTCACTGACTTGAGTCAGACCTTACACAAGTAGAGCACATGATCATTTTTTAGTCAACACAGGAAATGTAACAATTGTCATCAACCATGATGCACAGCTGAGTTTATTTTAGCTTACAAGTGCTGTGAGCTTTTTCATTAAAACATTAGGAAAGGCAAATCTGAAGTACTTTAACTAGCAAATGAATGAAAATAAAAATCTTTCCACTGGTGGCACTGGGGAACAGATTTACTTTCAGATCCTTTCCTTTACAGTAGTATCTGTCACTTATACATGAAACTGCAAGAATCATTGACAGTTTTGACATCTGAGGGAAAAATGTGGGGAGAGGGGACTGTCAACTCATCTTGGACTACTAAAGTTACTTTGAGCAAAGGCCTGTAATTTAGTTACTTTTTTGGCTGCAGCTGTCTAACTTCTTAGTATATTGTAAAACAAGTCCTGAGTCACACATAAATGAAGCCCATTCAAGAAGCAGCCCTGTTACAGAAGGCATATAAGATGACAGTGACTGATACTAATCCCATTATATGTCAGTGAGATAGGAATACACCATTACTTCCTTATGTGTAGCATGACTCATATAAAGTAGGCTTGAAATGGATTACGGGAAAGAGAAAGGCTTGAAGAAAAGCAAGATCACATTAATATGTCAAGCCCCACTGGCAACCGTTTTGCAGAAAACATATTAAAATTCTATAAGAAACAATCAAAGTGAATTTGAGATGTTACAATAGCTCGTAAAACAAAAATAGAGTGAAAAACTTGATGGTGGAAATTTCTTTCAAGGGTAATGACACCCAAATGGTACTTTTTTCATTTCAAAAGTGTATTCTTTCTCAGCTGCAAGAGTACAACATACAAAGACAACAAAACTATGCATTTCTTCGTGTTTTCTGTCCTTACCCACAGACCATTTTTAATGACATCCTGATTCATTTCCATCATAGTATCTGTTAAATCATGTAGGTATTTTTTTAAGTATATTAAGGAGGAGTAGCTATATCTAAGAATTGTACCCCTTAAGAAAACAAGGCAATTAAGTAGATCACTAATTCAGAGTACAATGAAAGGTTTAATTATGTAATGTACTATCAGTTACATATTATCAGATTAACACTTCAAATAGAAATTCCGAGCTGGAGCTTCAGTTTTAATTTTCAACAAAGGCAAATACAGTAGCAAACCATTTGAAACATAACATTTAAATATACTTAAAAGAAAAAGGATTTTAAGAGCATGATCACAAACAGAGTCAGAGGGATTCAGTGAAACAGGCTTGGCCCCATTCATTCTAAGAGGGTGGGGCCACTGATGTGGTTACTGGGCAGAATTTGCAGACTGTCCCATGAGACTCCACTAGTCATCATCCAAGGTAATAAGTGGGCATAGAGACTATTGCTAGGCAGATTTAGTACCTTAGTTTTGCATATGTCCACAATAAAAACTGCATGACTGAACCCATTTGTTCACAGTCACTTTGTTAACAGTGTCTTCACTCACTCTTAGTGCAGTGTCTGAAATTATCTGTCAAATCCAGCAGGGCAAGAGAAAGTGATCTCAGTAATGATGGGCATATTAACCACCTCCAGTGGTTTAGAGGGATAAACCCCTAATTATGCATCAGCTGATGTCAGTTTGACTAGTGCCTTGGGTGATGGAGGAGGTAAGTAGTGGGGAATGGACATGCAATCCTGGGAGGAAGGTGGGGTAAAACAAGCCATAATATTCTGCAAGCTATTGAAGGATGAACAGGGATGTAAACCACAGGTTGGTGGTAGCCTTTGTGGAAGGTGTGAGACAACAAGCAACCACATGGGGAAGACATTTTGAGCTTCTGCACTGATACAGGTTGCATGTACCCCTGCCCAGAATAGGATCTGATTCATTAGAAAAACACTTTCCTAGCTGATGTGGTGATATGAGCATAAAAAAAAAACATAGCTACCTGAATGGAAACTCCTCTGGTCAGCTCTCACCCACATGGTGGACCTCCATCAAGAGGGAATGAATGATCCTGAGCAGTGGCGGCTGGTGACTTCAAATTAAAGGGGGGCTGCAAGAGACAGCTGAATGGGTGGGGCCAATGGGAAGGGGTGTGGCCAACTAGAAAGGGGTGGAGCTATGCTCAAAACCACAACAACTGGAACTTTAATTAAATACGCTGCACTGGGTGCCAAACTGTAATTACGAGAGTCCAATCAAGACAAAATGAAGTGTAGAAGAAAAAAATATTTCAATACATTGGCTACATGACAACTTACTTAATATTTAGATGGAAACACAAAGGTGAGGCAAGAAAAAATAAATTGCTTTATAAATACATTACTGGAATCCCAGTCAAAATCAAGTATAAAAAAAAAAACAAGCAGCACTCAGCTCAAGCCACTTCTCCTTGTACTGCAGTTCTAATTATAATTTATATTCAGCTTTATAAAATTACCAAGTAACATGCTGAAAGTAGCAATCTCTGTGATAACCCCACTTGTAAAAATGTTTCTTATCCAAAAAAGACCTGCTGCCTGACAACAACTATCTACTTGTTTCATGGAGAACACATGATCAAAGTAAAAAATGAACAGTGAACAAGAAACAAGCTCAAGATAAATTGCTTAAAGGATTACTGCACAAGTTATGGACCACACATGATAGACTGGCAGTTTAGTTTACAGGTAAAGCCTGCAAAGATAACTGCAAGTCTCCAACAAATGTAATGAGCTTCTGAAAATACTGTAATCCTGTCCTTTATTACAAATACTGTCATATGCATTTCAATACCTAAGGCTTATTCGTTATCTAGTTATGTAAATATTCTCTGCGTGGCAACAACGAAAAGGCTTTCAAAGTTGGTACTTCGTTAACAGTATGCTTATTAAAGCTTACTTGCATCTTACAATCTCCGACAAGCTTACCTGATGGTCATTAAAGCATTTCTACTTTAATACAGAGCAACAGGGCACTGCAACAGCATGGATTTTCTGAATAATAAGAAGCATAAATCAACAGTATAAAAATATGACAGAAAACTAAAACATTCTGCAAAATCAAGGACAGATGAAAAGCCAGGTCTTACTTATGGTCTACCTTGGATGGCGGAATACTCTGCACACTTACGCTGCATGACTGCTCTTTGCCTTGCTTGGACACATCCAGAGCCACTGCAATGGGGAATGGAGTGCAACAAGTAGGTCACAGTTTGAAATGTCTCTGGCTGACGGTGATGGCTCTGACACTCATACCTCTCAACCTCAGAGCAAGAAATCTGGACAAAGCCATAGATAGAAGTGGGACACAGGGCCAAAAATAAAGACAATTTTTAAATATTGCTCTTATAAACTTGGAAAGATAATAGAATAGTAGTAGGTCTTGCATTAGTATGAATTTTTGAAGGGTATGAAATCTGAAACCCAAATATCTGCCATTACTTTCTAACTTCTATCTTTAATGATTTTCTACTAATTTGCCAGAAAACCACAATTTTATGAAAAACAGACCAAATATGTTATGCAAAAATATAAAATTGCCACACAATACAGCTGTGAACCTGTCAAAGAAGGGACACCTTTTTAAAATTAGTACTGTTAACTTGAGCAGCTGGCAAAATAAGAGCATCTAAATGCATTTCTGAAATAAAAGTAATCTATAACTCTGATCATTACAGTTATTTATAATTGTAAACCCTCCACGTTTTCTTCCAAAATTGCCATTTTGCAGAGGGATTATTAAGGGGAAAGCAACATTTTGAGCCAAAATTGGACACAGTTGGGTTTGGATATTCCTAATTTTATAAAGCGATTTATTTACACGTATCTCTCAATCTCTTAATGCAGGAACTCTGGATATGGCCAAATATATTGGGGGAACATACAAACAGTACTAAAAAGACAGTTGATAGAATAATAGGTCTTGCTTTAGCATGCATTTTTCTGAAGGTTATGACGTCTGAAACTCAATGTCTGTCATTATTTAGTGACTTCATTCCTAAATGATTTGGCAAAAAAACACAAATTTTATGAGGAACAAACCAAAAATAAGCAAAAATCTATTAATTCTGCAAAATTCTGGACAGTTGAGATGTATAGTTCAGCCGGGGCTGTCTGAGTTTGCTGCCCTTCACCACCCTCACAAAATCATGGTTGAATGGAGCGTCCCCCCTGCAGCCATTCCAATGTCCCATTCCTTGGTTATTTCACCCCACTTGCCATAAACACTGTAATGTGCATACTGCTTTACTTCTGCAATTATATGGATTTCATTTGAAAGTTTTATTTTATATTTTACAGCATAAACCCTAATATGTATCTGCTAAACAAAGCAATGCAGTCTCACAATGAAAATAGACTTAGCATTAAAACTTCTCTGCCCTTGAAACTCACATTCATTGAAACAGCATTGAAAAAAGAAAATACATTTTGCCAGTGGCAGATAAAGATTAATTTTGGGCTGTTTTCAAATCATAGGCCCCTTGAACACGAAACATAAACATGCTCTTTGATACACCTTCCTGACTGTATTAAATTATATTCCTTGTACAATACAGTACAGTTGAACTGCCCAATTCAGAACATTTCCATCATAAAAGTCTACTCAAACTTCAACAGTCCACTAGTTATCAGTAAATATGCATGATCTCTGAAGAAATAAAAGCCATCTAAATAATTCCACATTAAAGAAATCTGTTAACTAATGAAGAGATTACTGCTAGCAAACAACTTTATATGTCATTGTTTCATCTACAAATAAAGTGCCTGTTGCCGTTGAGGAATAAATTGCTTATGTTGCATTAAAAAAATTATAATGCGAGTAATATCACAATAGGGAATGGATGGCAAACTAATAACAGGTTCATAGTTACTAGGTATCTTCGCCAAAGAGGACTGCAGCATCCATCCCTTTAAAACAGAGTACAGTATCAGCAATAGATCTACCTACTATGGGAGTAGAACCCACAGCCTTCTACATCGAAAGCAAGTGCACTACCTGTTGTGCTATTTACAATATAAGAAGAAGCGGCATAAGCAGCACTAAACTTTCGTTCCCCTGCAGCTCTCAGCTCCTTGTAAAATCTACTCGACACTCAGCTGTATCTCTGAACTTTGCAGTACAAGAAATCTGGACAAAGCTAAAATGTATTTGGGGGGGGGAACAAAAGCCCAAAAACCAGGGATACATTTTAAACATTACTTGTATAATGTTGGAAAGTTGCTAGAATAAAATGCTGTGTTACCACCATACATTTCACTGCCAAGTATAGAACCCAGGTCCCTCTACTAAACATACAGAGCAACATACCACTATGCCAAATCATCTATTTTTATGAACGAAAAGAAGACTGAAACTTAAATGGCTACCATTTAGTGACTTCAGTTCTCACCATCGCTGTCAACATCATCTTAGCACAAAACACCTGAACAAAGCCAATAATGGGGGAATACAGTCTAAAAAATAGGGACAAATATCCACTGAGGACACCAAAGTAGACCCACACAAACACAGAGAGAGCATGCAAACTCCACACAGAAGGCACACCAGCCAAGAATCAAACCAGACAACCCATAGCTGCCAGGCAACACTGCTACCACTGCACCACTATCTGTTTTAAGCAAAAACAATACAGAAACCACAGATTTTATGAGGAACAGAACAAATATGAGGCACAAATCTGTAAATGTTTTAGAAATTGTGGTGGGTAGGGAATTCAGGCTCTTGTCACATGGATTCAAGGTATAGGGTTCAAGTCTTATTCTCTACCCACCACCATGAAGCAACTAGGGCATTTTACACGCACACACACACCTCTTTGGTCCATCCTGCAGCTTCTCGGCACACCTGTTTCCTGATCATACACCCTATCTGTCTTGGCCACGATCCGATCCTGTACTTGGTCCATCCTGCAGCTTCTCGGTCGTGCACCAAATTCATCCTGTAGCTCCCCGATCTCAGTCCTCCATGCTGGCATGATCTGCACCTCCCAGCCTAGCTCATGAGATGTGAAGAGGCTGGAGCCTCCGCTATTGGCCCAGACTGTGGGCGATGCAATCTGATGACCGTCTGGTTTATCTGCACCTCCCAGCCTAGCTCGCGAGATGTGAAGAGGCTGAAGCCTCCGCTATTGGCCCAGACTGTGGGCGATGCAGTCTGATGACCGTCTGGTTTGTGCGGTCATCACCGCACAGATCTCTGGGTTGAAAGGGAGGAGTTTACTCCCTTCCCTATCTGGACTGCCTAACTGAGCAGTCTGGAGCTCAGGAATGCCTGAGCATGCATGCTAAGTGTTCTTGTCTGCCTAACACAGCAGCCAGAAACTTAGCACGCATGTGTGCAGTTCAAGATTTGTTTTTATTATTTTCAAATTTTATTATATTTTTATTTTTTCTACAGGGACTGCGGGACTTTATTTCACAGGTGGGAGGGCTGCAGTCCCACAGTCCTATAGCATGAGCTGCCCTGGGTCCTGAGTCAATTAGATTGAGGCTTGATAGTCATCAGGCATAGGGGCAAGTAGAACCCAGAATAAATGGGGAAATATTTAAAGCAGGGTGTTCTTGACTTCCAGTACTTTGCTATGAACTGCTTCCATGCTTGCAAAGCAATATGCATTCGGTCCCTACAGAAAACATCAATTATAGTCAGAAAATTAGATGTAGATGAGATATCTAAATAAATATCCAGATATGCAAACTATTGAATGCCGGTTTCCACAGTCACTTTTCACAATCCTAAAAGGATCAAACTCCCATCTTAGCATGTCAAAAATAATGTAAATTCAGTTTAAATCACGTACCAGTTCTTATGATAAGCAATTTTAGCGGAGCAGGGTCCTGGAGCCTTATTCTATTTACTAGTTGGTTTTGTCTGGATATTTCTTGTTTTGCTTTTTGTACTATGGAACCAGGCAGCCCTAACCTGCTAAATGAAGACCTGCAGAGCAGCACTCCGAACGGGAGCGGTGGCAATTTAACAAACCTCATCGAACTCTTGACCCAGAAAGTCGACCGGTTATCCCAACAGGTGGAGTCGGTCACGGCGAACCAAAGGGGAACACGGTATGTTGGAAGCGGCCCCATCGAAGGGGCAACGATGGTGACAACAGTGCTGAACAGTGGCAATGCACATGGCCAAGACGGACGTAGTGGTGGACATGGCAGTAACACGAATGCCAATTCAGGCCGTGTTGGACTGGAACAGGGAGCCAATAACAACGAGGAACCAACGGTAAACACCAGTGATAGACCTGCCGACATTGCAAGAGCCGGCGGATCTGGAGTTACGATACCAACACTTGGGGCCTGGATACAACGTGAATTTACCTTCGGGGATATACAATACAACGGTAATCTGAACACAAACAGTGAGGTAAGCCAGGACTTATCAATGAAACTGAGTATTTTTGACGAAAAACTTTTCAAGGTAAGAAAGTTGCAACTGGAGGTTGCATACTTTCGTGAGTGCATTAGATTAAAGGTGGTACCAAAAGGACTAAGGCACTGGCAGTTTCCTGCCAGTTTAACTGAAGGGTCCCCATTCCATACAGCTCTCATTAACCTTTTTGACAGGCATGGGCTGGAACTATTGGGGTTACTTAGCGACCACTACCAGACTTCTATTAACACCTTGTTGGACGAAATTAATGAACTGGACGTTTCAATTAAGAGCGATTTAGACTTCCGGAGATACCAGTATGAGTATGAAAGGTGTTTCAAAAGCATTGACGACCACCTTTCTAAATTAAATCTGACTAAAAAGAAAAAAAATCACCAGGGACGTCAATGACTATAAGAACGGGGTGGCTTACCCCAAACTAGTGAAACATCTGAACACCATACCGGTTGCCCCAGGAGATAGCAACACAAGGGGACAAGTAAATGGACAGCAACCAACTATTGATCCTGTCATTGGTGATGTGGAATTCTATGATAATGGCCACTATGTGGGACCCCCCCTTAATGAGGGGTTAAGAAGGAGTGAGAGGCTGGCCAACCAGGGGAATGGCCAGATTACCGGCAACAACAACAACAATGGCAATAGGGGTGGAAATCACATTGGAGCACCCCAGGTACAAAATTTTCAAACAGCGGCCTCCAACCAGGGGCCAACGGGTACCAGGAGAAAAGGAGGCAGGAGGAAGAGGTGGTGACTCTAAGGGACCAAGTTGTTGTGGAAGCTATCAACAATACCCGTTGCAAAATCTTGGTAAACAGTAGTGGGGACTTCAAAGTTTTCAATTATACTGAATATACTATCAGTAATAACACTATTGAATTGCTGGCCAAGGGAAATACTTATGTGCCCACCTCACATTTCGATCTTGCCAACACTTTAATTGATTTGAAGTTATTTACTAGAAAACTAAATTTGAGCTTACTACTGGGCAACGGACTCAACAGGAGGTCCGAACTCTACGTGTCCAGTGTATATAATCCCCCTCTGCATCCATCGTTAATGCTATTTGAAAAGGTAACTGAGATGGACATGAGGAACTTAATGAAACAAAATAGTAAACTCAAATTGAAAAGCAAGACCACAAGTATAAATGAAAGAGAAGAATTATCCCTCCTTAGAAAAGGCCAAGTGCGAATAATGAAGCCGGACAAGGGAGGAGGTGTCACGATAATGACCAACGACGACTATATTAACAGGATGAATGCCATCTTGGATGGCGAAGGTTACTCGAAGGTCACTATCAATGAAATGAACGGGGCACACCAGAAAGTTAAGGCCTTTATTGAAGAATTGTACGTGGAGGCCAGGATTGACAGAGATACTTATATCTACTTACAACAACAGACTCCAAGAACCCCGGTATTATTCGGGATTCCAAAAATACATAAAGATGTCGATAACCCACCCATGAGACCATTGGTGGATGGCAGGAAGAGCATTACGTATACATGCAGCAAGCTTCTTGATAGCATACTACAAAGGTACGTTAAAAAAGAAGAGCAAATCACCAAGGACTCATGGTCGTTCCTGGAGGCGATAAACTTGGTGGTCTTTCAACCAGAAAGTCTACTTGTAACCATTGATGTTAAGGATTTGTACTCATCAATCCCACACGATATAGCTATTGAGTGGGTAGGGGCCATGTTAAAGCTACTTAAGGCACCCAATGAGGAGATTCAATTAGTCAGCGAGCTAATGGATACAGTCCTTTCATACAACTATTTAATGTTTGATGGAACCCTGTACCACCAAAAAATAGGGGTCGCCATGGGATCACCTAGTGGAGGAAGTATAACAAATCTGGTTATGGCTAATTGGGAGAGAAATAACATTTTGGCAATTGAGGACGTCATCTCAAAAATAAGTTTCTACACCAGATTTCTCGACGACATCTTTATGATATATCAAGGATCAGAAATTGAAATCAAAAACTTGATGGTAAACCTAAATAATTCCACTAGGTTTCTCAAATTTACGTTTAAATACAACATAAACCGGATCGACTATCTGGACATTGATTTAAGTAAGGACCTAGATAACAGGATGTGGGTATCCAAAATACATCGCAAGGAAACTTATTCGAACTCTATGTTGCACTATTCCAGCTGCCATCCAGCACATCAAAAGAGATCGGTTGTTAAGGGGCAACTTGTTAGGGCTGCGCGTATGTCTAGTAAAAATAAAGATTTCCTGGATGAATGCCAGACCTTAAACCAATTTTTCCTGGCACGAGGGTACCCTAGGTCTTTACTAAATGAGATCATAGACGAGGTCAAACGTAAGAGAGACTTGAACATCTACGTCCCATTGTTGAACAAGGACCCAACCAGTGCCACCGGGTCAATCAGAGGTAACAGTAGAACTTCCACTGACTTAGACTTTCATGGTAGTTTTTGCTATACATTTAGCTTTGACTCCCCGAAAATTAACAACATAATATTAAAAAACTGGGAGTTTCTGACCAACGACAACGACCTCCAAAATGTAGTTCCCACGAGGCCCAAAATTATTTACAAACGGGGACCCAATCTAAAAGAGCTTTTGGAAGGAACAAAGCAACCATACACGACCAGATTGGGCATGTTCAAGTGCCAAATGTGCAAGTACTGTTACTGCATTGATGAAGGGGTCAATTTTGTCATAAGGGACTGTAAATATAGATCTTTCTCTAAGTTCGATTGTAACAGTAAACTAGTAGTATACCTTGCTAAATGCTGTTGCTGCCAAGCCTTCTATATCGGGAAAACCGATAGAAGACTAAGGGAGAGGATCTATGAACATTTATACAGTATCAGGACTGCAAGGACAACCAACGCTTTAGCTAGGCACGTATTGGACAATGCCGGTCACCAATTTAAGTTCAGAGTCATCGACCAACAGATTAGAGATATCAGAGGGGGTTACGACTCGCTTAAACTGGAAAGAAAGGAATTGATCTGGCAGTTAAGACTAAATGCCATCCAGAAACCGGGGTTGAATGAAATGACATCCATCAACTGCATTCTTAAACTTAAGAACTTGGAAAGATAATTGAACTGGCTGTTTAATGGTTACTTTTATGGACCACCATTAATCATGACTGGCTGGTCAAATTGGTCAGAGCTATACCTGCCTAGCCTACCACTCTGTACTGGTGTTGAAGTATGGGACACTTTGTTTTAACAATCTACCCTTTTTGCCTGACAAGAAGGGGCGGTAATATAATGATTGAGTCCCACAAGGCCAGCCATAAGGCACGTTGTGCTTTGGATGATTGTGCACTTATTTAGAAGATAGATCATTATTGCATGTACACATAATTTTACATTCGATTTGGAAATACACACAATGGGAGGACAAGCACTTGTAACTTGACGTTCACTATGTTTGTAGATAGGTCAACATTTCCCCTAAATATCTATACACACCTTTTACAACTTATTGTGGTAAGGGGAACTCGTAATGAACGAGTCTTGGTCAACACGATTGGTGGACTAAATAGTACAGCCGTGGGTATTCCATTATGGAAAGGGTACTACCTTACAGCTGTTTACTTTTTTGCTTGACGCCATTGTCTAAAACTTAAACATCACACAACCCAATAACCACAGTATTTTAAATGAATACATGGGTTATTTTTGTTACATTGAATTTGGTTTTTACCTCAGTGAGGTAATTACCATACTGTTTGGACACTACGTCCACTTAACTAGCCAGTGCAATATAACATAGTTTGTTTTAATGATTTTTAACAATTTTAAACACACTTCTTATTTAAGAAGATGCCCTTTCTTCTACGAGAATGCACCTACTAAGTAAGTAAGGGATCGTTTGTCTGAATGTGCTATGTTTATGTAATTTTTATGTCTTTAGACTACTGTCTTAATATTTTAAATCTTGGGAATCGGAGCAAACTAACAGCTTGACTTGCCGTAGCGAATTTTTGGTTTCGATGTGGCTGTGAATGAAAAGCAAGCTTTGGAATGGTTAGTTACTATGACAACCACCCCTAGGTGAACTAAATTATGTTAATTGATGGCGGGTCCTCCGTGCATGTGACAGTACTTAAACTTTGTGTCTGTATGAACCATTGTTTTTAGCTTCTGAAGAAGTTGGTGTATGTAAACCGACGAAAAGTGTATTGGTTATTTATCGCGCTTTAAGCACATTAAACTACTTCAATTTTAGCGGAGCAGGGTCCTGGAGCCTATTTTCTATTTACTAGTTGGTTTTGTCTGGACATTTCTTGGTTTGCCTAACACAGCAGCCAGAAACTTAGCACGCATGTGTGCAGTTCAAGATTTGTTTTTATTATTTTCAAATTTTATTATATTTTTATTTTTTCTACAGGGACTGCGGGACTTTATTTCACAGGTGGGAGGGCTGCAGTCCCACAGTCCTATAGCATGAGCTGCCCTGGGTCCTGAGTCAATTAGATTGAGGCTTGATAGTCATCAGGCATAGGGGCAAGTAGAACCCAGAATAAATGGGGAAATATTTAAAGCAGGGTGTTCTTGACTTCCAGTACTTTGCTATGAACTGCTTCCATGCTTGCAAAGCAATATGCATTCGGTCCCTACAGAAAACATCAATTATAGTCAGAAAATTAGATGTAGATGAGATATCTAAATAAATATCCAGATATGCAAACTATTGAATGCCGGTTTCCACAGTCACTTTTCACAATCCTAAAAGGATCAAACTCCCATCTTAGCATGTCAAAAATAATGTAAATTCAGTTTAAATCACGTACCAGTTCTTATGATAAGCATGGCCAGTAAATTCCAGAAGGAAGGAGGGAGCTGAATGAACTCACAAATCACCATTTAGCTGTCCACAGGTAGGCAAGAAATCAATCCATATGCAAAGTATAAAGGGTTAAATTTATAATAGAGGACACACAACACAGGAACTGTAACAAGTATGTTACTGTTTGCCTCTGAATATTATAAAGCACAGTATATGTATATTGTATTTAATAGTGCAACCCACTTACCTGAATCCTGACAATTTCCACAGTTCTACTTACTTGCAGAGAGCAGAGTGAATTTACAATCCACAGAGAACAAGAGGCAGCCTAGTTTTTCTTGCTCAGTTACTGAAGTAGACCTCACACAACCTAGCAAGTCATCACAGATGAAAGACTTGATAAAGTTGATAGGCTGAATCATGTATCTGAAATGAAGTTTCTAGTTCACCTATAATTAAGGCTAGCCTTGGAAACAAAGCAAATCACACTTTTGGCAGCCACAGTAAAAATGAAGAAAAACACAATACTACCACAGTAAGCTGAAAATAAATAGAAGCAAGAAATTAAAAAAATATTTTGCTTCCCTGATGTAACGTTATAGAAAAAATGAGCAACGTAATTATGCGGTCATGCAATCCTCTTTTATGTCATTTTGAGGGATGACAAATTGAAAAAAAAAGCATCAAACCACTTACAGTTTTATTTATTTGATTATTACATGTAAGACAATTAAGCATAATTGTTCACAAAATAAAAACAATGAATGATTCAAACCAATTGCAATTTATTAAAAGCACTGTGTTGGTTTTAAAAATGTTAAAGAAGTAAAGTCAAGGTAAACCTGTTCAGAAGTTCAACATTTTAAATTCTGTGTAAATACCCTTGCCAGGCTCACAAGAAAAGCCCTTAAAATGGAGACAACAATGGTACAGGAACACAGGGATCTTCAGAAAACTTTAAGATACAATACACAATATGTTTTCTTTTTTCATTTTGTTGGTTTGGTTTCCCTTCAAGTAGGAAACATGCAGTTTTGCAGACCAAACTGAACACAAATGTAGCACTTGATTTAAAGTGAAGTGCTGTGCATTAAGGTTTCCATTTTCAGTGGGCTCCAAGGAAATTCAACTCCAAATAAAACAAAAAAATATGCATTGCTATAGTAAATAGCTATGTCTGACCACACATAAATTATTGAGAATGAGTAAAGAGCTGAAAATGAAACCATAAAAATATACAGTTAAAAATAATAGTAAGTCTGCTGCTTGGCGCAGCGGAATGAAGCTCGAACCATGACACAGGCTCAAGTAATACCATGGGCACTGAGAGAGCTGATGACTAGGGAAAAGGAAGTGATGTGTATGACAATTAGTGCAATGGATTAAGGATATGAACTGTTAACTAGATGCTCCAGGGTTTGATTCCCTTAGCCTTCATTTGCCTACTGTGTGATCTTCAGTAAGCCACTTAACCAGACAATGCATTGGGCAAGTGGGAAACTAGGCTAAGCTCTACAATGGTTTCCCGAACCCGACAATGCATTGGGCAAGTGGGAAACTAGGCTAAGCTCTACAATGGTTTCCCGAACGGCATGCCTAGTAACTACCTATGAATCTATGAGGTAACAGCTGCTCACCTATTTGAGGTGAAGGTGTAAATGGACAAACACCAAGGGGCATGTCACTAAGAATATGGGGGACAGATCCATTGTGGCACCATTTTACACCTACTTAAGGATGCAAGCAAACACATAAGCATGGATGCTAGTTAGGGTACACAATAAAATGCTTTATCATAAACAGGATATACAGAATATACAGTGCTGTTGGCTGACATGCTCCTCTCCCTTCATACCCAGGATGTCACATTCCCTTACTGACCTGTGAAGGCATTTGGAAACAAGCAGACTATGGTCTGGATGGGTTACTCTGGACAGGGTATCAGATAATAATAAGAATGGGGTCTGGTAGCTGATACTCTGTTGCTGTGAAAACTGACTCTCAAATACAAATATATGCAAATATAAAGCCAAGAGGAGGTTCTGCAACATACTTCAGTCATACATAAGGAGTAAATGATAACAACTGTATACTACCTTTGTAATTAATACTATTGTATTATCATGTATTATGTATAAATCTGTTGGGCATTGTCTATACCCATACCATGTTGCTAACATCTGGAACTCCTTACCTTTATCCATCAGTTCAATATTCTCCCTTCCACCTTTTAAAACTATTCTGAAACATTTCCTAGCCAAAATCTGGCTCTGTTCTTGCTCACCACTAGGATAAACTATATCCCTAAATGTGAAAAAGTACATGTTCATACCTTACACTTCCTTACTCTGCCTTCTTCATTCAGTCCCTTACTTTTATTAATTTATTTCCCTGCCTTTCTCTCTAAATATACCATAAGCCTGCTTTTCTCCCACTTCATACTGACATCTCTTGTTTGTATTATTCTAACTTACCTTTAATTTTATTGTTGTCTGTCTTTTGGCTTTTCCCAGTTAGGAGTCGCCACATGAAATTCCAGTCCACTAATCACTGGCAGTGAACTTTAACAGTGTCGAGTTGCCAGCCTGGCACCCAACCTTCAAAGAAGGCATACCCACACATGCACACACCTACCTGCATACGTTTAAATTCACTTGACCACGGGAAGGACATGCAGACACCGCACAGAAGGCGGTCCAGACGAGAACGGATTGTATCTATTCTTAACCATTGTTTTCATATTATATCTAATTTGATATAATTATATAAACTGTAGATGTTTTTTGTATTATTTTTGAAGACTGTCAAATTATTGTTCGTAAAATGTTTTGAAATACTTTGGAGCTTTTCTCCCTGGGCCTCTCATGAAAATGGGATCCTACCCAGTTAGTCTTTCCCGGTAGTCTAATCTTCACAAATAATTAAATAAAATAAAATAAAAATAAAATAAAATAAATATTGTGCTGTTGCCTGGTAACCCAAAGTGACCTCAAGGCTGAAGTTCAAAATGTCACTTAAGTCCCCAGGGTGCACTAATATGTGTTAGCATGGTTAATCCTTACTTACTTGTTATTTGCACTATAATGAAAAAAGTGGAGATAAAAAGCAGAGATATTTCCTTTGAGAACAGAACTTCTTTCGTATTGTGCCAGTTTCACAAGGACTCCATCAGGCATGCTGATGTCTGCATCCTCTATGCCACGTTATTGAATCCTATGTATTCAAGGCATTAGCAGGGCATAATTACAATGGTGTAAAGGAAATTTCTTCAGTGATAATTTCTACCACATATTATAATTAAATTATAAACTGCAAAACTCTAAGTCTAAAAGTCATACCAAAGGGTACCCCTGTTTCCCTGAAAGAAGAAGCAAATGCCAAAGACACAGCTTGCTCACTTGTTTATAATTTGTTTTATTGTAATTTAATTGACCATATCATCATGCTAGGCAATGTAAAGGGCATACAGAAAGTGTTCTTTGGCAGAGATCTGAGAAGATCAAAACCTCAGATATTTTGTTATATGAAGAATAGACCATCAGTCCCATTTCCACATGTTGGGGCTTTTTTTCATGCAACCCTTTTATTTAAATAATAAATTCTGAGGTCAGTATGTGTCAGAACTAGCTACAAAGCCCTTTCTATATTACACAATTCCAGTAATTTGTATGCAGTTAATCACAAAAAAAAATCACAGCAATATTATACAGTTCTATTGGGAGCGCTGATTTTGTATAACAAATTAAGTCAGTGTTTTAGAAAGAAGTTTATTTATTTCAATTTGTTTACCAGGGTAGAACAATGATCAAACAATGACAAATTACAGGCCTGTTCCAGGTTACATTATAACAAAACAATGTACAGTATACAAATAATGATGGTTTACATTTATGAATAAGTATAGACAATCTGATAAACAATATATACATATGGAAGTTTGATCTACTCACTGAATATTATGTTCTGCATACCAGCAGTGTATAATAAGAAAGGGATTAGTTTATGTGTGCATAGAATTGAAAAGTAATTCATACTCATGTTCTGGTTATTGTCTAGGGTAGACCTGAACCCACAGATTTTCACAGGTTACTGAGATCTGGTTTATAGATATTATTTCACTAGGTAAACTGTAGAGATGGCATACCTCTCAACCTCTTAGAGCAAGAAATCTGGACAAAGTCATAAATAAAAGTAGGACAAAGGCCAAAAAACAGGGACAATTTTTAAACATTGCTCTTACAAACTTAGAAAGTTGATAGAATAACAGGTTTTGCATTAACATAAGAGTATGAAGTCTGAAACTCAAATGTTTGTCATTATTTTTTAACATCAGTCTTTAATGATTTACCACTAATTTGTTTGGAAACCACACTTTTAATGAAAAATGGACTAAAAATATGAGGCAGAAATCTGGACATTCTGTGAAAATCTGTACAGTTGAGAGGTATGAGAACTGGGTATATATACAACTAGTTATCCATGCAGTGAATTTAGTGTAATAATATTGTCTGGGAGTTTAGTCTGAAGGATTAGGTCTGTGAGATGTTCATAAACTTCATCTTGTAGTCCTAGGCCCAAATCTATCAGTCCTAATCTGCCTGTTTTCTGACTCTGAGTAATTCACAAAAATCAGATGATGCTTCTCCATTGCTCCTGAATAAAGGTATTTTTATCCACCAGGTTTACCTGGTTAACCCACAAATACAATTATATAAATATTTATATACATATTAAAGACAGACGTAAATGGGGGCACAAGCGCCTTCATGTCTGTTAGTACTTAATTCTGTTTTTAACAAGAGTTGTCAGGAATAATTTAACTTACATTGATTAATTAATTCATTTCTTTATTTATTGCAATTGATTACCAGAAATAGAGTGTTAGAATGTTTTTATTATTTACATATTTTAATAACAGAATTATTAGCTGTCAAACAGCAGTTTAAAAAGCATAAAATACCCTATAGTTTGTCATTTGCTTTGATGGTTAAGTTAGAAATGGCCCAGCCTCTGTTTTGACAGCATACCTTTACTCAATAATACTTAAAATATATTGCTAGAAGAACTGTCTGCTCTTCTGAGTAAACTGATTCTATTTATAAGAATGTACTGATTCATTTTCCATATCCTGATTACAGATAAACTTAGAAGAAAAAGAACCTGATTAATACATTTATTTATTAGCCAAGCAAGTGACCTCTTATCTGATGCAGACTCTGTGCATACAATATGTACAGTTTAGACTAACAAATCTATAAATATATTTTGGGAGGAAGCAACAATATTTTATTATTTTTATTTTATTTTATTTTACATTTGTTAACCGGGTTAGTCCGACTGAACCTAGTGGCTCATTTTCAGTGGAGACCCAAGGGGAAAGCTCCAACAATAAAATACAATTTAATGGTAAATCATAACTATGAATTAGATACAAGTAAAAAAAAAACTAACATTCACCAGCTCCATACAAAATGAGTAAAGCTTTTACAATGTTAGTTGATGCTGTTGTTGTTGTTTGTCTTTCGGCTTTTTCCCGGTAAGAAGTCGCCACAGCGGAACTCCGGTCTGCTAATGATTGGCAGTAGATTTTTACGAAACGCCGAGGTGCCAGCTCGATGCCCAACCTTCAACGAAGGCATGCCCATTTACGCACACGTCTTTCGAACGCTACCCAAACGCGGGGAGGACATGCAGACTCCACACAGAAGGCACTCCCAAGCCAAGCCGAGAATCGAATGGGAGAACCTCTTGCTGTGAGGTAACAACACTTACCGCCGTACCACCGTGGCGCATATATACATGGGTAGTACAATATTTATGCATACAAAATTTATAAGACATTCAGGCTAATGAAGTTTCAATGAGGGAGATAGTATAGGGGCAGAAGTGAGGAGTATGAGAGATAAAGTAAAAGGAGGTAGAAAGGCTAATACTAGAATGTAGGTTGTTAGGGAAAGGGGTAGTACGGTTATGCAAGATAGAGAGAAGGTGAGAAGTTATACAGGAGGAGAGTATATGAGAGAGGGAAAGGAGCTAAAATAAAGGACTATGATGCATGGGAAGTAGCTTAGGGAGGATGAGTGCAATGGCAAGACCAGATAGTTTTCAGATATTCTCTAGAGGCTGTTTTAAATTGATAAGGGTGTTTAAGGGGTCTAATTTCTAAAGGAAGTTTGTTCCAGGATATAGTAGGGCTGTAACTGTAGAGGGAGCAATCAGTTTTGGTCTTGTGTTTATATATTTGTAACAGGTCTTGGTCAGAGCTACACAGAGGTCTAGTGGGGGAATATTTAGAGATAATAGGGGTAAGGTTAGGATAGAAAGAGTGCTGGTAAAGGAATGAGTGAATAATCTGTAGTTGAGATAGGAGGAGCTGATAGGGTAATTCCAGCCAGTCTAGTTGTTAAAGAGAAAGACAGTGGTGAGACTGGTAAGTGAGGTTTGCAGCAAATCTAGCCACTTTATTGTAGGTAGATTCAAGTTTGGTTAGGAGTGAGGAGTTCAGATTGGTAAAAATTTGACAGTTATACAATAGAGTAGGAAGAAGGTATGCATGTGATAGGGTTATTTTTGCCTTGGAAGTTAAGTACTTTTTATTTTGGTATAGGAGTCCCAGTTTTTGGAGTGTCTTTTTAATACAGATAGACACATGTAGATCAAACTTAAGTTGGTCATCGATTGTGACAACTAGTAGTTTTGCACTTGGTTCAACAGTGATAGTAATGTTATTGCTAGAGAGTATAGTAAAGGTAGATTTAAGATTTTAGAGATTTTTGGGGAGAAAGAGTAACAGCTCAGTTTTCTTATGGTTGAGGATTAATTTGTTGTTACAGAGCCAGGATTCAACGGAGGAAAAGGATGCTTGGATTTGAGAGCAGAGGTCAGTGGCAGTGTCAGAGATGGTGATGACTGTAGAGTCATCAGCATATTGAATAAGTGATGACCGTGGACAGGAGGTATGTAGTAAGTTAGTGAAAATATTAAAGAGTAGTGGACCAAGGATAGATCCTTGGGGGACTCCCATCATTACTGGGAGGGGAGGAGATAAAGCAGAGAGCCATTTGACAGATTGAAGGCAGTCAGAGCGATAGCTGGAAAACCATGAAATAGTGGAAGATGAGAAATTAAAGTTAGCCAGTTTGGCCAGAAGAAGCGGGTGGTTGACCATGTTAAAGGCCTTGGAGACATCCAGGAAAAGACAGCAGACAAGTGTATTGTTATCTTGAGCAAGAGATATGGTGTTTAAAAAATATATTAGTGCAGTTGTGGTGCTATGTTTGGGACAAAAACCATGTTGCATGGCTGTAAGTAGGTTTTCCTGAAGTAAGTATTGCATAACTTGTTTGTGGATACATTTCCTGTTAAGTGATAGATACCAGGAGAGCTAGGGGTTCAGCAGCAATCTGTACAAAGTAGGATGGTAGATTGTCTACTGAAGGAGAGCATGGTTTAAGTTTTGAGACTGAGGATTTTATGTAGTTTTTAGAAACTGTTTTGAGGGTGAAAGAGTTTGACGGGTTTGGTGGAGAAGTAGAATCTGAGAAGTTGTTTGCATTATTTGTAGGGGGGAATGAGTTAAGCATCTTAGTTATAGATTCAATAAAGTGGGTGTTGAAGATGGCCACAGTTTCATCTGCTGTGTTGTTTGGGCAGGGGTTAGGAGAAGGGTTACCAGGGTGCAAAATGAGATTGCTAGAGTTCCAAAATTTTTGGGGGTCAGACCTTTGGGTAGAGGGGGTGGTGGTGTAAAAATCCTTTTTGTCTTTATGAATATGTTTTTTGACTAGGTTTCTGAGGTCTTTATAATTTTGTAAATGAGTAGGGATTTTAGTTTTTGTCCATAGTTTCCACATCCACTGTCTGTTTTTCATTAGGGTATGGGTAGGGTTGATTAGCCAGGGAGATATATTAGAGTTTATTCTGACTGTACGAAGAGGAGCAAGAGAGTTTAGGATGTTTAGGAAGGTAGAGTTGAATGAGTGGACAGCTTTGTCAAGGGGGAGAGTGATTAGACGTGACCAATTAATCTTAGAGAGATGATCTTTGAAGGTCTCTGGACAGAAGGTGGAAAGTTTGCAGGAGGTTATGTATTTGAGGGGCCTGGTGAGGTGTGGGGTATGTCTGATGACTCCTATGGGGGAGTGATCACTGAGGGTATTTGGTAGGGTCTCAGGACAATGGTATTTTAGGGGGTGAGAGACTAAGATCCAGTCTAGGAAAGAGCTAGGGAGTTGGGATTTTCTGGTATGAGTGAAGAGATGAGTTGCTCAAAGCCATAAAGGTTAATGAAAGAAGTTGAGTTGGGTGCTTAAAGAAAAAGCCAGTCGATATTTACATCCCCAAGGAATATTTGGGGAAAAAAATCATAAAAGCACAGAGAGCGGCAGAGGGAGTAAGCTATTAATGTGACCGGGATTCAGTCAACGGGTACTGAAACTCCAGGTTACTCTAAAAGGATATTTGTCCTTTACCCAAAGATGCTCTACAGTCAGACAACCAGTCATTCAGTTATAATATTCTCTGAAGTGAAACCCACTACATGTATCCACTCTGAAAATCAAAAACTGTTCTGACTAAATGTGCTTTTTGGCTGTACATTTTCATAAACCATATTTGATATTGGTCATTTGAGCAACCTGCTTACACTCAAAAAACATACAGATTCCATTTAGTTTCCAGAAGTCAGGATCAAACTCTGATTCTTGCAGCAGAGACCTTAAGCTCTGAGACACCGTAATGCTACCAAGTGAGTAGTTACGACAATTAGCATTCAATGAAATATAAATAATATAACTACAGATAAAAACAAAGTCAGACTACATTGTGGAAAATAATTGCTGTTAAATTTGTTAAGAATTGCAGTAGTGAAATTTATTTTTGCTGAATTTACAAAGCAAATAATGAATTATTTCTCAGAGGTAAAGCCTTGGCACTAGGTAATTAAAAAGTATGTATACAAACACAGGTTACTTTAAGGTGGGGGCATAGAAGGTTTAACATAATCAGCTGCTAGATTTTTGCAGCAGTGGCTTAGGTTCATTTACCAGTCTGCATGACTGATGGGAAGGGTGAGAGGAAAAGTCATTGGATGGTTCACGATTTATGGGATAATAGGAAGGATATTCTGAGTTTGCTGTAGGCTTGCATAAGTGGTAGGCCAATGCTGCATGATAGGCATATATCTCAACAGCCCAGATTTTTGCAGAATGTCCAGATTTTAGCCTCATATTTTTGATCTGTTCCTCATAAAAACTCTGGCCTTCTGACAAATCATTGATGACAGAAGTCATTAAATAAGGGCAGACATTTAAGTTTAAGATTTCATATCCTACCTGTACCTTTCTAGCACCATTCTTAGCTAATATGAGCAATATTTAAAATCTGTACCTAATTTTGAGCTTTTTTCTCCCATTACTTTTGACTTTGTCCATAATTCTTGTACTTAGAGGTTGAGAGATATAATGACTGCTACTTGCAGAAACATATCATTACCATAATGATGGACGAACCTTGAACTTTCAAGCTTCAACTGCCTGAGCTCCTTCATAGGAAATCACCTTCTCCGAGTTGTGCATGAAGTGATTCCCTTTTTTCAAGTAAGTGAGACCTCGAAGTTTGTATATATAAGTTCGGGGAGGGTGGTTGGCAAGATGTTTTTGGCCAATGCAGTTCAAGGATTCTGATCCTCAGTGCCTTCACTTTCATCCACTCATAGTGGAAGCGAAACATGTATGTCAGTGAGTGTTTGTAAGAACAAACTCCATATCTATGCCTGCATAAGATATGGATACAGCACACAGGCACAACAAATAAAAAATATCATTATAATGTGAGCATTGTATGAAGCCTCTACTTGGATGTTGAATCTAGACCAAGTAAACCACAAGCAATATCTGGATCCCTGGGTCCTAAGGTCATGTAAGGTGAACTAAAAATAATTAAAGGCCTAAATGAGTCAGAGGGCCACTCGAAAATACTGTATCTATTATCTTTTTTAACTGGGATGTGTAAGTTGTTTAAAGATATTTTTCAGAGAAAGAACTTTTTTTAGACAGATATAACAAGATTAATTGGGCAGCAGTGATGGTGCAGCATTTAGCATTACCACCTCACAGCAAGAGATTCTCCGGTTCGATCCTCAGCTGGGGTGCCTTCTGTGCAGAGTCTGCATGTCCTCCCTGTGGTCGCTTGGGTTTCCTCCAGGTACTCCAGTTTCCTCCCACATCCCAGAGACATACTGTAGGTGGACTGGATACTCTAAATTGGCCCTAGGTGTGAGTGTGTGTTTGTGTGTGTGTGCCTTTTGTGGAAGGTTGGGTGCTGGGCTGGCAACTCAACACCATAAAACTTCACTGCCACTCATGAGTGGACAGGTGATCCACTGTGGTGACCCCTAACCAGGAAAAGCTGAAAGAAAAAGACAGCTATAACAAGATTAACTCATTCTCTTAAGTACAGCTTTTTTGTGTGTACCTTTAACTCCCAATGGGTGTGGCTTGAGCAAATACTCACTGACAGAGGTCAAATATCAATACAGTTGTGTTTGCCATCATGTATGCTTCAAGATGAAATATTCTGATACCTTGCATGTGGTATGGTTTTGGAATTATTAATGCAAATATGAGCAAGCAAAATGTGATGCCTAGAAGCACAATAGGAGGTAACTGCAGAAATACCTGGAGGCATAATCAGATGTACTGAGTTAAGAAACTTGGAATCCTACAATTCATTATGGTTTAGAAGGCTCAGAAAATGACTTCCACAATCAGAAGTGCTGAAATATAAGTACACTGAACATGAGATTTTTTTTTTAATAAATTTTCTATTTTTTGAGGGGGGTGGTAACAAATCTGTATGCTGCACATAATCTTTACAAATATGTAATTGCTATTAGCAGAGCTATAGAATATGAACTGTGCTTATGTTATTGAAAGTTAAATAAAGCATATGTTTTTTCTGTACAATGTATAAAAATATATAATCCCCCGGATTCACGAATCCTCCGTGTAAGACTAAATAAGTCTTATTCGGAGACTGCAGTTGAACGGTATGATGTCAGCGTGCCATGAATATTCATGAGGGCACGCTGACTCCACTCCAAGTCTAACATGGACCGTGCAGGAAAGCAGGGGGCGTGTCCAACTGCCGAGCAGTCTAAAGGTCCACGCCCCTGCAAGTGTCTGAAATGTAAAATGTCAACACACAAGAGCGAGTCCGCTCAAATGTCCATGTACCCAACACCACACTCCCTGACATTGTAAACCCCCAGCACAGTTATAAAAAGTAAAACATTAAATTTTTTTTTTCTAATTCCCGATATAGCTGCCCGTATTTACACGTGTGTGCGCGGGTGTGCCCATTGCTTAGCTATAGTTATCAATCTCAACATGGAAGAGCATAATAAGGAATGTTTATGCAAATTACGCCAAATAGCAATAGTATAGTGGTAGAGCGTTCGCACAAAGAGGAGGCATTCACAGTTCGAGTCCCACCACTCCCCTTCCTATTTTATGTTCTAAATTAGTATATGAAATAATTCCTGACTTATATGATTAAAATTTTTTAAAAAGCATTGAAATGGCCTATGTATCAGTGAACAAAATGTATATTTATAAAGGAACCTGACATATAATTGCCCGCATTTAAGCAACGCTTTACCCAGCGCAATATAGTTGCCCGTAGTTAAGCAGTGCTTTACCCAGTGCAATGTAGTTGCCCATAGCTAAATAGCACTTTACCCAGCGCGATCAGGTTGCACGGAAGTGCGCACCGCGCCAACCAGCGCACCGTGGGGCAACGTGGAGCAACGTAGAGCAAAGTTGCCTAAACACAGCCACACCCCTTAGCCTGTCTGGACAGTAGTAAAATAAAAAGCAATAACAAACTTTGAACACAGGACACTGTGCACCCTAAACAAAGTACAGAACCACTAAGCCACAACAGCTTAGGATAAACAGCCACTGTTAACATACATATAAATATAAATGGTAGATTAACCATTGCTAAGCAGGTCTGCAGTCAGCCGAGAATTTTCAAAAATGGCCAGTCACAAAAAAGTGCGAGAAATGCGGCATATTTAAGCCCGATAGGCAGGAATACTCACCATAACTGATTGTAGCTCCCATCTGCAGTTAGAATGGCTGGTGCTGGAGAGGGTACATGCTTTAGAGTGCGACTCTGGGGCATCGAGGAGTCGAAATACATGGTTTGGCTCCTTGTCCACCGTCATGAGTCAAGACTCCTGCAGGGCCAGTTCCAAGGGACGGAGTACAAAGCAGTGGCTTGGAACCGGTTAGCTCATGACCTCACCAGTGTTACAGGCGTTCCTCGGACTGGTGAGCAGGTCCGTCACCTCCATGCAGACCTGAAGAGGTGGAAGCAGAACCTACTGAACCAATGGATACAGGAGGTCCGTGGGATGCAAGATACCCCACTACTGAGTAGGTAGCCATGGAATGCAGTATGTAAGACATGCTAATTTATTCTATATAATGGATAGGTATGTCTCAATATCCCTTCATTTACTTCACAGCTGCAGGTGTCTGTGCTGCGAATCAGCAAGCCTATGCAGATAGGCTGCTAAGGCTGCACCACCAGGCAGGTTAGTAATTATTCTGCATGTATTGTTATATAAAATAGGTGAGAGAACCTGAAAGAAAGTGTTGTAGCCCAATAATACAGCCATAAAATGCCCTGAATAATTCCTCTGCATGTACTGTTATATAAAATAAGTCAGAGAGCCAGAAAAAGAGAGTAGTAACCCATTAAGAAAGGTAAAATATGTCCAGAATAATATCTCTGCATGTCTGTCATATAAAATAAGTGAGCGAGCCTGAAGAAGAGTGTTTTAACCCATTAATAAAGGTATAATATGTCTTGAATATGTCTTCCATATGCACTGTAATATCAAATAAAGGAGAGAGCCTGTGGAAAAGTGTGTAATGTAATTAATAAAGGTATAAAACCTGGAGTGTGTCTGTGTCACTTACTTTGAAATGTTGTTGTACCCTTGCATTATACAAATAGTACTATTTTAATAAGTGCTGGCAACCCACAGTTGGGCAGTCCCATCTAAAGTGGTTGATGGAAGTGCCAGTAGCTGTGAAGCATATATACAGTCCTCAACAGTCAGTTACTGGCTGGCATGCATAAGTAAATCTGGCACATGAGTAGCTTGTTAATTTGTTCCCCAGAAATGTGAGTGTGCTACACGAAATGTAAGGTTCTGTACAAATTTAACTGAAAATGTCATGTGAACACATCCAGATATGTAGATAAAGAAATATAAATAAAATCAATAAATATGTAGCAGTAACATCTGCATCTTGGACAGTTAGTATGTCAGATATAGGTCAGATCATCATGAACTAGCCAAATCCATTACACAACCTAAGGCATGTTGGCAAGTGTAATAATACATGTAGGGGATATACACCTGCAGTGAATAGGAATGTAGTGTAGACTAAAAGTACTTATATGATGTTAATTGAGGTTTATTTCTACACCCTACCATATGTGCATAAACAGTGCAATTCCACACCTCAATGGGTATGTCTAATCTCAAAACATTTGTTGGGACATATGTCCTATTGTTCTATAAATATCTGCATTCACTTTGATGCATGTGCCCTGTTCAAACACCACAATCATGGTGGCTTGTTGCCACCAATCATCCCTGCATGCTGTTGGAATGTCCACTGTCATTCAATATATGCATGTGGTATGCTTGCCGTTCAACTGTTGGAACCTTGGTGTGTTGGATTAATGGGAATATTACTGTATGCTGTTACAACTAACTTAGAATGCTGTTGTTTATGTTGTAATTAAACACACCTAATCACAGAACGTATGGGAAGGCCAGTCCCAGCGGATCCACCTGTCCCTCCTCAGCTGGTGAGTGCACCTGGCACCAGCAGTTCCGGTGCCCAGCCCGGGCTCCCCTCCTCCATTGGTCCTGTGCCACCTTCAGGTGGAAGCCCTGCAGGGGATGGGGCTCATCCCCCCCGTGCAAGCTTGGGCAGAGAAGGGCCACCTGTCACCCTTCGAAGGGTCCGGGCTGTGGTGCGTAGGGAGATCCAGCTTTCAGTCGCTGATCCCCTATGCCAGCTCGAGGCGAGAGTGGCACGTCTCATGGGTGAGCCTGCCCATCCTACGCAGCCCCCAGCACAGCCACCCTCAGGGCTGTGAAGGTGCAGTGGTGACTGCCCATAGGTGGGGATCTCAGTTCCACTGTTACCATCCGTGGGCTCATGGGCTTGCAATTTCCAAACATCCGTCCCCGTCAATTGTGTTCACCCATCCCATGTGCCATACACTGCCCCTGTATGCGTCTTGTTTATCTTGTCAGTTTACCTTCCCAAACTACCTCCCCAAATATACCGACTTCCTCTACCTCACTTTCCACTCTCACCTAAAAAAAAAAAAGGGCAATCTGTACCCACAAAAAGATTACACCCCATACATAGCTGCCCATTTCGCACACATGTCTGCTGGACATGTAAACTGATAATTATAATTGGCAGCACAACATACTTTGTTGTCCTCACCCCTCTCCCAGGGGTGGAAGGTTTCAAATTTCACTCCAAATTTATTGCATATGCACAGCTGTTGCTGGTAAAGAAATGGGCAGCTATGGACCTTCCCTACACCCGTCCTGCACATCCAGAGCTTGTTTTCCTACTGTCTTTCCCTCTTTGTGCCCCCTTTTTCACCACTTTCCTATCTCCCAGTTTTCTTTTCTTTCAAAGAAATTAGCGCGGGGGTTAGCGGGAATAAGCACTTTTAAGCAGTAGTAAGTGGGTTTAAGCGAGTGTGCGCATGTGTGCGCTTAGCTAAGCATCACTAAGCATCGTGCAAACCCGCGCAAACCCGCTTACAACTACTTAAAAGTGCCTTAGTCACTGTATGTCAGGGCCCTTGTTCTGCTCAACAGCAAAATAAAACAGCTCTGTCAGTCGCAAACTCCAGACCTTGGACACACTAGACTGCATGAAGTACCACTACATCACAGCAGATATACAATAACTTGGTGCTGAAATAAATATATCATGCATTACAATGAGTGAATGTAAAGGAAAAATAGGAAGGTCATAACACAAAGCTTGTTCTGTGGATCTTTACCAGCAATTTTTGTGGAATTGCATTACATGAGTGTGATATGAGAAGCAGCCATTCTAGCAGCAAATAATGTTACAGAGGCACTTTACAACTCTCACACAGTATCATAGCAAGACAAACACTGGCATATCTGATTAGGGCAGAGGCCATACTTCCTAACTGTGACTACTTTTCAGGGATGTCCCTGATTGTGAAACATATTTTAGCTGTGTCCCTCTGAATCCCTCTGAAAAGTACTGACTTCAGTCAGAAAGGTGGGGTATTACACAATGAATACTGACAATAATAACAGTAGACACCACTTGCACTTCATAAAAGGAGTACTAATCCATATGCACTGCTTCTCTCAAGTCTACACTTACTGTCTCTATTATGTGTAAGGTGTACCTCACTTTTAACTACCTATCCCTGACTCCATGCAAAGATGTATCTGAGTGTTTCATAGGCCTGGCAGAGGCACAAACACACAGGCATATCAGCTATTCTGCTGTTACACACTCAGCAAATAGCTTTGGTAGGACTTCCACAAGCATACCCTTATGTAGGAGTACAACACAGAAATACCAAAGGATGTAGCCATGTACTGGTAGCAACTGACTGTAACAATGCCATTGTACCAGTGCTGAAAACACCCATGAGTTGCACAGACAAAGAATAACAGTGTAACATCTGGCTACCATCTGGATAGGTTCACAGTTGGGAACTATGCAGACAGACCACCTGCCTTGATAAACTAACAGGTACACACCAATCCTTTAAGCCCAGTAAGACAACATTCACACAATAATACATAATGCTCTCTGTATGTCAGCATCCCCCCCCCCCACAATTAAAATATACTTGTGTGTTTAGGGTCTACCAAGGATGTAGGTAGGCATACTCAGTACTGGAATTGTCCAGTTGTCCTGAGAAACCTGTGCTAATGTCAACAATAAAAAACACAAACCCTGCAGAAGTGAGTACATTAATATTCACAGTATAACAGTTCACAAACAGTTCATGTGCCAAAATAATACTTCTCAATAACTACTTTTTATGGCAGTTAATTATATGAGTAGAAAAGAAACTACATAGTCACATAAATGTTGTGTAAGCATTTGTAGGGGTGAGTTAAACTCTACAATGATAGCTCTGTACTGAAAGTGGCAACAGTCAGGTCTGAGTACAACATGTACATCACTGTCTACACCTCTAGCTTCAAATATAAGAAGTATACCAACCTTCTGACTTACACAACAGTGTCCACAGCAAACAAGCATGGGCCCCATGCTGGAAATCTGAAAGGACTATGCCTACATACCTTAGCAATTTATAGCATTGGGTTGCTATGACAGTGAGTACTGCAATTACCACACAGCAGGCTGTATGCATTTACTAAATGCTGTGCACCAATTGGTGCAGCGGGCATCACATGCACATGTGCAGATACCTATAAAAGCAGACTGTACTTGCTATCCCCACATGCAATCATTACATTGCACATGTCAGAGACTATAGAACTCCTGGAGAGTAGTGACAAAAAATATTACTTATTAAAGAAATATTTAATTAAGTAAAAAATGTATATACTTAATTACTAACTAAAAATATTAATTAAGAAAAAATACTTAATTAATAACCAAAAATAAAACTTAAGTAAAAAACCTTACTTAATAAATAAAAAAAAAAGTTGTTAAAGCATACACAGACGGACCTGAAAGTGACAAAAAGGTATGTAACAGATATGTAGTTACCGGCAAGTAGTAGATGTTTATGAATAGTACTGTTCATACTCTGAAACATGCATATGTGGCAGCAGTAGGTATGTATGCACTGATGCCATGCATAACTACTGCCATAGACAAATTAGTGTGTAGCTGTATGCAGTGGGATATAACTGTGACATATGTAGCTCAGCATTATATGTCAAACATGTGATCATGTTATCTATGTTCTGTACAGTACTGCGTATAATGGCAGTTTGGGGGAGTAGTGCAAACACCTATATAAACTTGGATGTGACAGAATAAGACATGCATGATAGTCACATAATGTGTAGCTTAGCATTGGCAACTGCTGTACCAGGCTAGTATAGTAATGTAGCATTTGCAGCTATATATACTCCCTGTACTATTACTTATGCACACATGTGACAACTGTCCATGTTATAGCAAGGCCCAACAGGTCATCTGTGAGGTGTATGGACGTACAACAGTGTGGATCTTGTGTGTGTATGGCACACACATATGGAGAGATATTTATGTGTCCGATATATTAGCATCTTAAAATGTGCATAGAGCAAGGGACATACTGCAACTGTTTGTGAAGAGTGGACATTTATATGTTGGTGCAGGTTGTTATGTGCATATTTATATGTAGGTTGTAGTGTGTGGCAAACAAGACAGCATACAGTGCTGGCATATGATATGTGGTGTTTAAATACTGTGGGTATGATTTGTTAGGTTTATAGTCTTCCAGACAGGGGGTCCTGCTAAAGATACATGGGCTGAGAATGCCTTCCATGCATTCTGCACAAGACTGTGCAATATCTTTGCATAATTGATATTCCCACCATGAATGGTGGACTGTATATGTGCCTATATGTATATCTATATGTACACCAATGGATGTTCATATGTACGCTCAAGCTCAATGTTGTAAATGTATAGCCATCCCTTTTGTTAAAAACCCTGTACCCATGAACTACCACATAGGTGGTAGTCTACTCAACACCAAAAGTGTGATAAGAGACTACAGGACACAGGTGGAAAGTAGTGTCCCTTTTGATAATCACAGTGCCATACTAGTCATGTAAATTGTGTATGGTCCACATGTCATCAGAAAAGGTGTGTCATCCATGGAAAAAGAGGTCAGTGTTCCACTCTACTCATCAGTCATAACACCCATCCCATCATGGAGTACAATGGCCCTGTTGGTATGTACCTCAGAAGACATCTACAGCAACTGTAGACGCCAGACACATACCTCACAAAGAGTATTACCAGACTCCAACAGATGCCCTATGCAGACTGTCTTACAAAACCACAGCTACACTGTGTCACATACCGCCTACCCAGAGGCAACATTTGCCTAACATACAAAGCTATGCCAAACCCACAGGTGTTGGACATGCTAAATATAAACAGATTAAAATCACACATTACATACCTCAGGCATGAGGTTTTGTAGGTGCTGACACACAGTACTGTATGGTACACAGGTAAAACTCATCTGGGTTGCCATACCTTTGTGTCTTGTAGGTATGTCTGATGTGTGTGTGGATATGCCTGTAATTGTGTCACAGGATATAAGTGCATATCTAGCAACATGTATAGTGTAGTACAGCAGTATGCCACCTATAGTGATGAATGTGCACATATGTTACTGAGGGGTTTGCTATCAACAAGTAGCGTGGTGTACTGGTAGTACTGGTAGTACTGTAACTGTACTTTACATTCATTTCAATGGATGACAAATGTCTGTATGCATTAACTTCATATACACCTCCTGTGGCTAGGTGGTGCATTGTGTCACATACAGTGTGCCATGTACTGTTGTATAGTCTTACATACTGGTTTCACTTTGTTGCTGTGCAGAACATGGTTTGGTATATAGTATGTGCCAGGCACTGTCAGGCAGTTGTGGGCTGAGGAGTGATATGTGGTATTAAAAGTGTGTATCTACTGACAGCCAATAGGTTGTTATATATGGCATTTCATTGATGTCTGTACTTTAGAATGTTAAGTGTACCACATGACTTGCTCACAATTACTGTTTTATTGTCTTCCAGGGACATGTCTCACAATAGAAAACCTGCGTATTCCCCTGAGGAGGAGGAAGTCATCCTAGATGCCCTGATACAACATCACAACCTGCTGTTCTCCAGAACCATCCAGGACCAGCATGGGCACACTGCACTGTGGCAGGATGTCGTCCATCGGGTGAATGATGTAGGCATGCATAACCAGATTTATGAGCAGGTACGCCATCACTGCAGTGATTTAATCAGACATGTCCGGCAGCATGCCTCCGATGTCCACAGACAACAGCTTGCCACAGGTGGTGGTGCAGCAAGACATCCACCCCTCCCCAGAGTGGAAGAGCTGCTCCTCAGTGTGGTGGCTCCTGGCCAACCAGTACAACAGACATGTGTCATCATGGAGGCCGGAGT
The DNA here is from genome assembly GCF_019279795.1 of Protopterus annectens. NCBI lineage: Eukaryota > Metazoa > Chordata > Ceratodontiformes > Protopteridae > Protopterus > Protopterus annectens. The sequence continues at coordinate 804,544,906 of NC_056726.1, forward strand.
CACCCAGCACGTCCACTCAGAGCGTGCAGGTAACATGGCATATCTGTAGACTACTGTTAACTTGATTGTTAGAACATGCATTTATCAGATGTGTACTGTGTATTCAGAAGATGTGGAGCCTGGTGTCATGCAATACTGATAATTTGGAACATAATCTGTATGTCTGTGACTGTCACTTGTACTACTGTAAAATTGCAAACACACAGCAGCAATGCCATAGTTGTTGACACTGACAAACTGTCTCATATCCTTGTAGGTCCCTCTGGTGTGATAGCAAGACAGCAGACCCATGCTGGAGGGTGTTCTACATTTAATATAGCATATAACATGTGCATGTCATAGGAGAGTTGTAGGCCATATACACATGTAAAACACCTACACATAATGCATGCTCTGCATGTTCTCTGTGGGACTATGCACATCCCAGTAACATGAGTAGCTGCCTCAAACACATGCAATACACAGAGCATCCCAATCAATTGTGGTACACTGTAGTGGACCTTGTATAGGCAGAGTCAATATACATGCACACAACATACACCACTTTGTCATATGCAGTAAGTGTTAATATGATACACATGGCATATGTAGACACCTGCTGTAAGGTCATACTCCAGTATCCCAAATGTCATCAACACAGCACGCATACTATACCTGAGGGGTAGAGGCCTATCATGGGGTGGTGTGACACGCTTCAACACACAGCACATTCATGTTAGGCAATGCTCCCTATTGAACACCTTACATACCCATGTAACAACTGGCTGTGAAATGGTTAATGTAACCAAAGTGGTGCAGGTCAGGTACAGCAAGATAGTTGCCAGTGTGGCATACATTAGTGGCCTTGAGTGACCACATGATGCTGCCTGATGATGGCTCATGGTACTACACTACATCCAGTTACAGTAACTACAGTACTACACATAGCATTCATTGCAATGCACCTGACAGTTGTGTGCATCCGGCCATGGTGTGTATACCTATGAGTGATGATGCACAGGACATTGGAAAGCTTTTCAAACTTGCACAGCAATGTTGTGTCCATGTACACATTGTGTTCCAGGGTGAGGCCAATCATTGAACAACACACATGCATCAAAGACATGTATAATGTTATCAACAAGGACTCTCTACACTCGCACTGCATGCTGTTGAGCAACACACATCCTGCATGCTGACAAGTGTGATGCGACTCTTTGGCTTTTGATACTGTACTCCACCATCAACCACTAATGAGTATGTTCCATATTGCTGTTGGTGTGTGTGTGTGTGTGTGTGTGTGTGTGTGTGTGTGTGTGTGTGTGTGTGTGTGTGTGTGTGTGTCAACTTGACTGAGTAGTGTATTTGTGTGCATGTGTGCATGTGTTCATGTGTGCATGTGTGCATGTGTGCATATGTTCATGTGTGCATGTGTGCATGTGTTCATGTGTGCATGTGTGCATGTGTGCATGTGTGCTAACATCCTGTACAGATTGTAAAGTGTGTTTCTTGTCTCCCTCTCACAGGTGCTGAGGTATTGTTGGATGAGTGCAACAGGGAACCTGAAGTCACTGCCACAAATAGTGGACATGATGATACATGTGTTGTGGCACAGGCAGGTTTGACAGGGTCTGTCGTTGGTCCACCAATCGACAATACACAGCTTTCCACCCCATCTATTTGCACATTCATACTGCCAATACATCCCTCAACACCAATGGCCTTAGCTGAGGAACAGCATACAATAGGCATTGACCAGGATAGTGTGGTATCTATGGCACATGCAACCCCACACAGCAGCCATACCCAGACACCTGGAATGGTACCACATAGGCATATGTCCAGGGGTTCTCGTGGGAGCACTGCTGGTCGTAATGCCCAAGGCAGACATGCCCCCACAAGTCTCACAACCTCAGGTATGTTCCAGGCTGTAATGCAGGCACAGGCACATATGGAATGGTACATCAGGCAGGGACTAAGGGCGCAGAAGGCTCATAACACCGCTATCAATGACAGTATCCATGACCTTGCCGGTGCCATCAGTAATTACACTGAGGTCATTGATACACATTGGGGGAGACACTAGATGTCCTCTGCAATGTAATGTCCATGTGCCAGGACAGTGCAGGATGGCTGAGATGTCAACGTGGACGTATGCCAGCAACATCATCAGCTGGCAGTCATCGCGGACAAATGCACAAGTCCCAACCACTCCCGTAGTGGCAGTACCAGCCCCAGCAATGTTGGGGCTGGACTGTCAATAGACTGTCCTAGATGACCACGTGCACATGGCTCTGGCCAGTCCCAGCAGGGACATGGGTCCAGTCGACATCCCTCTGCCTCTGATGATAGTACACAGTCTGGCTTAGTACCCAATACTGTCCGTGGCACCCCTGCCAGGCACAGGTACTGTGTCCGTGGCCAAAGACAGTGATCTGTACAGCCTGGCAGGTACAGTCTGTGGCTGTCCCAAAACCTCCAGTATGTGGCAGCCACAAGGTGGAACTGTGTGCATGCAGACACACACACATAAACCAAACACCTAGGGCTAACACATACACACACACATTACATCAACACTGACCCATACTGTACTGTTGTCCCTCACACACACACACATACATGTCGATTGGATGGGTCATTGTCGGGCTCTGGCAAACCAATAACACACCTTGTGTATATGATGAAACTGTGCCACCTCCTGTCATCTGTGACATTGATGCAGGAACAGGTTAACATGGTGCTGATGCACAGGGTGACCTAATTGCAGTGTAGCAATGTTGGCATGCTGTCAACAGTAAAGTGAAATGATATCCTTGTAGGTATATCTGAGCAGGTATATCTGAGCAGGCATAATGCATTAAAGCTATGATTATCAATGTAGTATTGTTTACACCAGTGTTAATTCCAAAAATGTATTGTCCGCCCATGTGCCACTTGGCTGATGTGTGTGGTACTGGCAGCATGTGTTGGTGAGTGGATAGTACGTGTGTGATGTGTGCAGTACAGATTTGCAGGTGTACATTTGTGAACATGGTGGAGGTGCACTGTCTGCATGTACATGCATAGTGGGCACATGGGAAGGGTGACATGCCCTGTATTACACAGTGTTAACACTTCATATTTTCTATTGGTGGCCAGTATGCATTTTACTACACATATGTTACAACTTGGGTACACATGTGTGTATGACATGGTTTGACACTATGCTGATACTGTTAATATCGGTCATTGGTTTGCATTCTGGTAGTATACATAACCTCAACAGCCTGATTTTAACCAATCGTTAGATGATGTCTTGACAACTGACACACAGATGTAGGATACACAGTAGCATTTGAATCCTTCCGGTAGTATACTATACCAGTAAGCAGTGGTATTGACTGCCACCCATTCCTGAGACTACTCCTGTTTGGCATGTAGCCATCCTAGGTACAAGCAAACACACTAGGGATATGTCCGTCCACATCTGGTAATGCATACAGTGGCCTACAATGCATTCTCCGGATGAGACACTTATCCTCCACAAGGGTATCATACAGACAGATACCTGTTGACCATCCCATGCTGTAAAGCTATAAGCCAACTATAGCATAGTCATCCACCTTTACTATACATAGTATCCTGACAGTACCACATTGGTAGTAGCCCACATGTAGCAGGGGTACCAATGTGTACATACAGCCACATGTTATGTCATCTGTCCTTTAGTATTCACATTTCCAAAGGTATGCTGATGTCCCTCAGTGTATCACATAAGCAATAAGGGGTCTGAATGCATATTCATGGAGTTGTTGTACACCTATAATGAATGCCCGTTATTGACAGACTGTGTTGTGTTTGAACATGTCTGAAATATACCCCAGGCATGAACCCTCACTGACACTATTCTATAGAAACTGTCATGGGTGTGTGTGACACAGATGACCTAGGCCACATATCACTACAGTGGCTGGCCTTGTCACATACATGCATATGTGACCTAAGGTCTGAGAAGCAGCAGCACAAACTGTCAATGGTAACAGATGTATTTGTGTAGAAAGCAGGCTTCACACCTATGAACTAATTGAGGTCACATGTACATATATGTATTTGCCACACAGTTACCAATTGAGGTCAAATGTACATATATGTATTTGCCACACAGATACCTGAAGTGTGCAATGCACATACTGTTGTTTTACTGATATGTCATACAGTAGTAAAAGCAAAACTCACAGCACATTGACCAGCAGTGTCACACACACACACTCAGCAATTGTAGGATTCAAACCCCTACCTAACTATGTTATGATACTAGAGAGATAAGCATTAATATGACATGCTATATGCTTTACTAGAAGTTTTCTTTTCCACTGCTGTATATGTGGGATACTGACATCATCAGACTTGCCAAAGGAAAATGTACCTCTTCTAGTGTGTTAGCTCCTCTCAAAGGAAATCATACCCATACACACACACTCAGCAATTGCAGGATTCAAACCCCTACCTAACTATGTTATGACTCGCGAGAGGTATGCATTAACACAACGCACTACATGCTTTACTGGGTGATTTGATTTCCACTGCTGTATTTGTGGGATACTAACATCATCAGACTTGCCAAAGAGGAATTTACCTCTTTTAATGTGTTTTCCCAGTCTCCAAAAAGGGCACTCCTCTCCAAGGAAATCACACACACACCCCCAATAATACCAGGATTCAAACCCCTACATAACTATGCTATGATACTAGAGAGATACGCACTAACATGATACGCTATATGCTTTATTGGGAGCTTTCATTTCCACTGCTGTATTTGTGGGATAATGACATCATCAGACTTGCCAAAGAGAAATTTACCTCTTTTAATGTATTTTCCCAGTCTCCAAAAAGGGCACTCTTCTCAAAGGAAATCACACACACCTATATACTCCCCCCCCCACACACACACACAGCAATTGGAGGATTCAAACCCCTGCGTAACTATGCTATAATACTAGAGAAATATGCATTAACACGACACACTATATGCTTTATGGGGTGGCTTTTTTTTTCCTGCTATATTTGCAGGATGCTGACATCATCAGACTGGACATGGAAATGTGTGTGCACTTTGTTTTATGCAATCCCAGGAATGAACCATGTGTGTCAGCAGGTGTTAACAGCTTGAACAGGACTTCAAAATTCTTAACTTGCGTGATCTCTCTGTGGACAAATTGCCATTCCTTCATATGACAATACATATTTATGCACAGATTGTTGATTTTGTGGCTATGACATGTGTCTGGGATGTTGATAAAGGGCTATTCAAAGTCTATGTGGGACGTGTGTAGCTCCTTTCAGTGATGTATGTCCTGGGTGACTGCCTTGCAAACAGTCTAGCAGGTTTGGGAACCATGATCTGCCCATGAACATACCAAAGTTGGTAGGGTTGTGTGTTTGTCGGCTTCCAATAGCTCTGTTTATGACTTCAATCATGATGGACTCCATAGCCATGCAGATCAGACTTCATAGGCTTATAGGACTATAGTTCCCATGGTCTGTTGTGCACCAACACTTGTGGGGTGTGCCATATGTTGCTGTAACACATTCAACAGTTTCAGATCCTGTAGACAGGGTGAGGCTCAACAGACTATTCAGGTGCAGGGTCTGTTTGTTCTGTAGTTCACTTATGACACATATAGGGAAACAATGTAATCCAATTGATGCCATGTTTTAGGCTTTGAGAGGAGCTGCCTGTTTACCCATTCTACATGTGATATCTCCTGGTATGATGATAGGGCCTTTTGTCAGTGGGAGGTGGGTATGTATGTATGGGCCTGTCTGACAGGATGTCGGCATTGTCAGTCAGATACAGTTGGCCTTGACTCAGGACATATATGAGTGTACATTGCTATTTATGACATAGCTGAAGGAAGTGTCACGGTTCTGTCTGGACTCCATCGCAGATAATCATTCCAAACACCGACAAACCTGAGCACTAAACCCCTGTTATACTCTTTTACACACTTAACACCCTACTGATCCTTTTTGATCAGTCAACAGAGTATTTTATCATAGGCAAGCCAGCATGTAAAACTCTACTGCCAATCATTAATGGACCGGAGTTCTGCTGAGGCGACCCCTAACCGGGAAAAGCTGAAAGACACAAATTCTGGCATGTCCAAAGGTCGGTTTTGTGTGTACTCTCCAGTCCAGCTGGTGAATATGGGAATTTTGACGCAATGTTACAACTGCTTTATGTACACAGACAACCCTCTCCTCCTCCCAACAAACTCAGATATATGTGAGAGATGCAACTATATAGACAAACAGAAGGCTGAGCTCTCTCGACCCATGACTGGCACAGTCTCTCAGGTGGTGAAGGTAACCACACACACCACAAATCCAGTCTCACATAGACCTATAGCGACAGCAAACAAAATACATTACTACACAAAAACATACTCGGAGGCTCTAAATAAAATCTGCCTAAGCAGCAGAGACCTCCAAAGTAGACACCCAAACAACTGCTACCCCACAACAATACCCACATATCACAAAGTTCACAAAGTCAGTGTGCCACACATTCACTGCCCTTAGGGCTAAACAACACACCTAATACACTTGTAATAGGTGACTCTATTGTCAGACACACTGACGTCCCTCTCACCAGGCTGAACAAGGAGAAGGTCACTTTGAGCTGTCTGTCGGGTGCCAGGATCCACCACATAACACATGCACTCAGGTCACTCCAAAGCAAGTACAAATATGGCTCCATCATTGTCCTTGCTGGTATGAATGTCCCCAGACATTCCTCCCTGGACTACATGACAAGGGACATAGAGGAGCTCTCTGATCATGTATCACAGGCCAGTATGACCCTGACCTTGTGTAGCATTGTACCCTCACCAAGAATGATGGCACAGTATACAGACAAACTGATCAATTTTAACAGTTGGCTAACATATTGGTGTCATTCAAAGGGGATCCAGTGTCTGTCAGCCTGGGATGACATGCTTGACATGCCACGTAGCTTCGATATGGACGGCTTGCACCTGTCACCCCTGGACTTTTGAATACTGACTAAAGCTCTTGCCACCCCCATAGTGTCTTTTTTAGGCAAGTCTCAAAAGACAAACCCACCTCCATAGACAATACAAGGTAAAAGAAACTAAGGGTAATGCTGCTCAACACCAGATGTCTAAACCTCAAAATGCATGCACTCAAGACTCTCCTAAGTATGGAGAATGTCGATATCTGTGCAGTAATAGACACCTGGTTCAGGCTCCTGTAAGCACCCCAGCACTACCAGGTTATACTTCATACCATGCTTTTCGGCCACAAGACTCGGACCGACCAACAAAAATAGGGGGAGTATCCTTATACATCACAGATACACACACACCTCCAGGTTAGTAGCACTGCACAAAGCATTGGAGACCATACATGTGCAACTAGCAGTTGGAAAAACTGCCTTTCAGTTTGTAGCCTGCTACAGACCACCCTCCCAAACTCAGGAACCCCACTTGGCTTTCCTGAGAACACTGGAGAATATGAAGGTCTCTCCAAACACCATTATATTGGGTGAATTCAACTACCCAAACATTAACTGGGAATACTACTCAAGCCCCAACACCCTCGCCCAATGGTTGCTAGAATTTATAAACTCAAATGCTATGGCACAACTAGTCACCACACCCACAAGAGGGGAAAACATATTGGACCTGATCATCACCAACATGGGGACTCTATGTTCCACACCAGAGATATACCTCTCATTGGTAAGGTCAGACCATATATTTATCTCACTGGACATCCATATCCCATCCCCACCCCCATCCTAGATAATCTCAGTGAAGAACTTCTCAAAAGCAAACGTCACACTTCTCCAAACCGAGGTGGTATCCTTCAAAGACCCTGGGACAGTGGTAAATACGGCTCAGACCACTGAATCCCTTACAAATGCATTCTATGGACACCTGCTGGAATGCATGGATCATGCTATCCCAAATAACAACAAGACTCACTCCTCCAAAGGCAGGGGACTTGTCTGGTGGACCCCGGCCATAAATAAACTATACAACGAAAGGAGGAGGCTACTACATGATAGAGTACAATCCCAAAAAAGGAAGGCAACTCTGATCAGTACTAGCAAGAAGCTACAATCACTCATGAATTCATCTAAGGCCCGCTTCAAAAGGAAAATTGCACCAGACACTAAGGGCAATCACATGGCCTTCTTTAGTTATGTCAGGAACCTGGGTGGCAACTCCCAGATATGCTGTGAGTTATTGCAAAATGACAAAACATACACTGAACCCACAGACATTGCCAACATCCTGGCAAACAGGTTCAGTGCAAATGTCTCCCCCCATCCCCCCTAAAGAGCAAATGTCCATCCCAACAGAGTGTAGCCTCCCTGACATCACAGATGAACAGGTGAGAGCTGCCCTCTCCAAAGCAGACAACACAGCATCAATGGGACCAGACCGTGTCCCAGCCTGCGTCTTACATGAGCTTCATGACAAACGTAACCCTCACATTAAGTCACTGTTCAATATCAGACTTACTACAGGATATGTACCCAAGGAATGGTGTACAGCAACAGTTGTCCTGCTCCACAAAGGTGGTGCCACAACGGACCTCGGACACTATCGCCCTATAAGCCTAACTAGCCTGGTCTGCAAAGCTATTGAGCATATCATCATGGAACTCATACACAAAGACATCGGGAACCTACAGACACTGGATCCTACCCAATTCGGCTTTGTTGTGGGCAGATCTTGCCTCTTGAACCTGGTTGACTTCTTTAAACAGTTACCAGGACCATAGACATAGGGAAGGTAGTCCACACAGCCTACCTGGACCTCGCAAAACCCTTCTACACAATACCCCACTCAGGCATCATACATAAGCTCACCAGCTTCGATATCGACACATATGTCACAAGATGGATTGCTAACTGGATCAGGGATAGCACCCACATGGTCAGTATTGCAGGTGCCATGTCTGACTCTACACCAGTTACATGTGGCGTCCCACAAGGCTCAGTCCTGGGACCTCTCTTGTTCAGTATATATTTCTCTGACGTACAGGCTAACACAGGAGGAATATGGCTGACCATGTTCGCAGATGACTGCAAACTGGGTGCCATAATTGACTCTCCAGCTGGCACAAGCATCCTCCAAAATGGTCTCAAAGAGATGGATAACTGGTGCCAGAGCCATGGCCTACAGCTAAATGCCATTAGATACATAGTCATCCCCTTTGGGAATAACAACGTGCCCACACATTACCACATAGGTGGCAATCCATTAAGTACGGTAGGAGTTATTAGGGATTTAGGGACACGAGTAGTTAGTAATCTCGCCTTTGACAATCACGTTGCCAAAGTGGTTAGACAGACCTTCTATATAGCCCACCTTATCCCAAAAGGTTTCACATCTAGATCAAGTGAGGTCATTGTACCCCTATACTCATCATACCCATGATTGGATACAATGCCCCATTAGGGATGTACCTTACCCGACACCTGCAGCAACTTTAATAGCCACAAAGGTACCTCACCAAGTAGATCTAGGGACTCACACAGATGCCCTGCGCAGTTCAGCTAAAGTAACTCTAGCTCTACTCAGTCGCTTACCGCCTACTCGGATGTGATCTGTGCCTGTTGTTTAAAGCCATGTCCAACCCAGAATTAATGGACATGCTCCACCTCAGGATATCTGAATCCCTTAGAGCTACATGCTCCAGGGACGTAAACCTCAGCACAGATATTAATAGGACATGCTGGAGGGACAGATTCTTATCCCAGAGGCTCCCCTCACTCTGGAATGAGATCCCAGTCCCACATAGACAGAGCCCCCCACTGACCACCTACAGGAGACATCCTGACGAGTGGATGGGTGATCGTATGTTTACCCCTGGGATCTCTTCTGGGTCCCTGCTAGACAGATGCACAATAAACTAAACATAAAAGGGCTATCTTGTGTGACCTACTATTCACAGGCACAGTCTACTAATCTAACAGGGTTGCGTAAGCCAAACACACTCTGGCTAGGCTTATAAATGCCCTAGGGCAGATAGTCTAGTATCAACCTATGAACCTATGATAATGTTCGGGATGCACATTGTTTATTGATGATACTGATTGCAGGTTTTTTATCTTCTTTGCTTTCCCACTTTCTATAAACAACCTAAGTATCTGCAAAACATATTTGATTATAACAGGGTTCCACTACATTATATATGTGTTTGTTGTCATATAACTGTGTGCACAAGGCGGATTGGTGAATAGTGAGAGGTTCCTGGGTTAACACATGCAACTGCCGGATATGTGTGGCCCACTGCTGTACTCAGACATGGCCTAAGTGTGTGAGCATGCCCAGTCTGGCCTTTTAGTGTTTTGTTGCCTGACATTTGTCTCATTTATTCAAGTGTGTGAGCATGCCCAGTGTGACCTTTCAGTATGTTGCTGTCTGAAGTCCACTACATTTGTTGATGTGTGTGAACATGATCAATATTAACATTTATACTATATGTGTGTTGAAAATTAGGTTCTATTGTTACTGCAGGGCTCACCTTTGTGTCATAACTTAACAGGGATTATGCTGTGCCTGCAGGGTTTCCATGAGATACTTTGCATAGACTTATCAACATTTCTTCATACAGGTTGACCACAGAAATACTGTCGTGGTTTAGTGGTTCAGTACTATGACTATAGTGCACAGTATCCTGGGTTTGAGGCCTGTCGCTGCTTTTTATTTTCATACTGAGCAGACCAGACTGCTTAAGGGCCAGTAGAGCAAATATGAGCATGTTGGCTTTTGTTCAGCTATGCCCAACTTAGACCAAGCTTGCCCAACATTGCTCAACGTTAACCAGCATTGCTGAACGTTGCCAAATATTGCTCAACATTGACCACAGTTGTGCTAGTTAGTGTGTGCAATTTTGTTTACATATACTAAATGGTGGTAAAAGCTGTTTAGCACTGCTTTATATTGCTTAGCACATGGCAATCATGCCTCAGGTGGTGCTGCAGGGCTGCCTATGTTGGATGCATATACTACACTCCCTATACATGTTTGAAAACAGGTAGTGTCAAGTTAGGCATCCCTTTTATTGTATGTGTGTGTCAGAGAGAGATATCATTTCCAGGGTTCCTACTGAGCCAGTGTATGTGCTGTGCATTGCCTCTTTGCCAAGGCCAAACCATACTGGGCACGCCTCCTTCTGCCTACTCGAGCAGGCTCAGGTTGTTCCTCCTCCAAGTCACGCTCTGCCTGTGATGGCCTTGGCAATGGTGGGGGGCTGTTTGGCCCAGGCCTATGCTGCTCCTGCTGCAGCTGTTTTTGCAGGATCATATTATGTAGCATAGCACATACCATGACAATTTGGGTACATGTAGTTGGTGAGTACTGCAAGGTTCCACCAGAACCATGACTTGAGCAGTCCAAACACACGCTCAATTACATTTTGTGTTTGTGCATGTGCCTCATTATGGCATTCCTGTTCAGGTGTGTGTGCATTTCTGATGGGTGTCATCAGCCATGGCTCCAGTGCATAGCCAGCATCCCCCACTAGGTGATCATGAGGGATGTCCCCATTGGCAAATGTCTGGTACAGCTGTGTCAGATGCCAGATATGGGAATCATGGTAGCTTCCAGGGCAGCCAGCACACACATTCAGTATTATGCCCTGGGCATCACACACAACCTGGCAGTTGATGGAGGGGAAGCCCTTGCGGTTAAAGTAGACCCTACCCTGCTCACCGGCTGGTGCTTTGATGCATATGTGCATGCAGTCTATTGCACCCACTACCTCAGGGTATTCTGCTATTTGCTGGAAGAGATGCATATTGCTGGCCAATACCTCATGGGAATTGGGGAAATATACATGATCACCGACATGTGCTGACATGGCATCCAGGAACTGGTGCAGTACCCTGGATGCTGATGCCTGTGATATCCCCATCATATCACTAGTTGGTCTCTGGAAGGTACCTGTTGCTAATATTCTTAGAACAACACATACCTTGGTTTCCACTGGGATGGGTTCCCCTCTGTTGGTTCTGTGTGTGAGGCATGGCCTGCACAGCTCAACAATTTTCCGCATGAGGTCTCTGTCCACTCTATAGCACTCCACTATCTCCAGCTCATGTAGCCCCTGATAGGTTACCCAGGGCCTGTACACTCTTCTCTGTCTCCTCACTGTGGGTTGTCCAGCAGCATTCGCATTGTCACCACCCTCAGCATGTTGCATATGTCGCCTTATAACAGCAATGGCAGCCCCTAACATTTCTTTGTCTCAGTAAAGCTTTTTCAATTTTCACTTCTATTAGCTTACTGCAGTGTTGCAGTGTCTCTGAGAGAAACATAGTGGAATGTTGTTTGTAGAGTTTTAAGTGCTGGGCTGGGCTAGTGTACTGCCTGTGTAATTGCCTGATTCTGATTGTTTTCACCTGCTAGCTCTGCTAGTACTCCCTGGTTAACTTCCTACTATTTGCTGTGCTTCCTTTTCCCTTTATGTTTCCTCATGGGGGCAGTGCTGTGCACACAGGCGCAAACGTGCTTACACTACTTTAAACACCCTTAGACATGCTTACTCCGGCTTAAACGCATGCACACTGGTGCACACGCGCACACACAGTATTACTCGGATGTACGGGAACGCACCCGCGTGCAAACACATTGCAAGCACTTCTACAGGAAACTTTAGTGTTATCCATGGCATACACCTTCAATTTCTTGCCTTTAGCTAGGGTACCTGTTGACACACCTCTTCCAGTGATGAGTAACTGACAGCAAACACATGCCACTCTGCTCCAATGAGCTTCACTTCTTTCATACATACCCCCGTCATGATGTCACCTATCTTCTACTCTGATACTCCCCTTATCCTACTCCTACACTCCACTGACTGTGCTCATTTGCTATGTAAACTTAGGATTCATTATCCTTACCCTCATTTGCATAGGATTGCCTACTAATGCTTGGTTACATCTCTTAGACTGAGCTTCCCCCCTTAGCAACCTCTACTCGGTAGCCATGTTGTCTTCGACCTGCCATTCCCTTGCATTGTAAATTAAGAATGACAATAAAATCCACATTTGTGGATTTTAATTATTGGTTTTCTGTTTTTTAGAGCACAGCGCGTTTGCGTGGTGCTGCACTATGCTTAAACTTCTGAGATCTGGATAACAAAAATTATTTTATTTTTATTTTGCATCAGTGAACATTGTCAATGGCCGTATTTTTGGCCATTGGCATGCTTCCTCAACTGGATGCATCCTTTTTTTGGAGCTGTCACGGCTCTGTTTTGCTATTTGCAAAATGGTACTCAGTTGTCAACGGAGTACATTTCTGCAAATAACACTACTCTTACTTGGACAGGTTCGGGTTTCCTGGATCGCAAATTTACCTCATTTGTATAGCTTTTGCCTGCAATTGAGGTAATTTGCATATCCTAGCCCTGTCCGTGTAAGAGTCGTTTTAGGTGCTCTGTTGCACACCCCTACTGGCTGTTCCTGGATTGCTCGGCGGACATGTTGGCTGCATGGAGTCTTACTCTACTCTTAGACTCCGTGCAAGCCTTTGTGAATCTGGCCCAATGTTTGCCACTGTGTTCTGCTGGAAAGCACAGCACCTATATATAAAATGCAAAATGTAAATATACAACTTATATAACAATTTATGAAGAAAGAAACTATTTTGATGTCATTAGCTGTTGGGCATAAATTGAAAGATTTTGTCAGTTTCAGTTTGGGGAAGAGGAGTTTCACTGCGTATGTAATTGCTTGGTCTGAATCTGCAATAAACATTTACTTTTTTTCCCATGTCAGGTTGAGAACCTGAAGGAGAAATACAAGCTCATAACTACAATAAGACAGAACCAAGTTCTCCATGATATTGCGACATAGACATTTCCCAGAAATACCATGAACTGTGGTTCACTGAGGGAAGAAGGGGTGAAAAGAATTCTGTTAATGATATGCTCCATTGTGGAGCCATTACAAGACAACCTTCCAGAGGTCATACGGAATGACCTTCTCTCGAAAGACAAACTGACAGCCATAATTTTATTTGTTGCAATGAGTGAAGCCCAGGACTTTGCTGTGTATAGACTGGCTTGCTACTCCGTAATAGTTAGTTTATATCTGCATTTGTGTCTCTGCCTGTTATGTGCTGAAAATTTAGATAGTGTAGATGAAACCCAGGAAATGTTTCAGTTAGATATAGCTAGGAAAGATTTAATTGATTAATCAGATCCTTCTTTTGAGCATCCTATCTACTCAAAAATTATTATTTTCTGTTTTCCCTGTGCAGTTATGTATTTTTATGCATATTTAACTTTTAACGGTACATTCTTTCCTTTTTAAATAAAGTACTTTTATTCATGTCCCCTTAAATTTTGCGGCTGATTTATCTATTTACTTATTTATTAACTGAGAAGAGGGCATTATTATGAATATCCACTTCTGATTGGTCAAATTACTCTATTATCCAGTATCATTTGAGTTTCTAGTTATTTGCCTTAGTTCCCAAAGAATGGAACAGTAACTGGAGTTCTCCAGTCGGGTACTCTGAACTGGTGGCAGTGCTCTGGCTTGGGACAGAAAAGAGCCCTGTAGTTTTAGAGATCATTACCAGCCCTCCCCAGCTTGTTTTAGAAATAATTACAAGCCCTCCTTGGCCTGTTTATATGTGTGTGTGTGTGTGCACACACACACACACACACACACACACACACACACATGTACACTCATATATACATGAATGCACCAGTCCCTAACCTGTCTGCTGTCCTATTTTCCCCTATTTCTGTAGTTTTTGAAGTACCATTATAGCACTTATCTATTCCCCTAGTGGCTAGTGTATCCCCCTCAAATCTCTGTGCTGTCATTGGTACCATTATGGTACGTAAGCGTATTCCCTGGTGTTTACTACATCCTTCCACCCCCTGATCCCCATACTGCAGCTGGTGTCATTACAGCACTTAAGAGTATTCCCCGGTGACTAGTGCATCCCTGATCCCCAAATCCCCATTTTATTTATTTTATTTTATTTATTTTATTTTACATTTGTTGACCGGGCTGGTCCAAATAGATGTATGTCCATTTTCAGCAGAAGCCCAGGGAGAAAAGCTCCAAGTGAAAAACATTAAACATTAAAAAGTTACAAATATATCTCAGAGAAAAAATGATAACATAATAGTATTTTTACAGTGGCTACAATAAGCAAATAAGAACATCAAAGGGTATTCAAATTGAATAATAAGTTTTTGAAAAGATTTGTAAGCAAGATAAATGAGAGCACTAGGAACAGATAGCAAGCTAGTCAGGGTTAGAACAGGGGCAGAGCCAGTGAGTTAAGAGGTGAGGTTTGAGTTGGGATTTGAAGCTGGGAAGAGAGGAGATAGCAGTGAGGTTGGAAGGAAGCAAGTTCCAGGCTTTTCCAATTGTGTTAGAGAATAAAGAGTCGTCTGCTAAGTTGTTGGATTTACAGGTAGATATTAGAAGTTTGTTAGAAGAACGTAGGCTTTTGAGATTACAATAAGGACTAATAAGGGTAGTGAGTATAGGGGTGTTGGTAGGTTTGTAGAGGATTTTATGGGCTAAGGAGAGCTGGTGAAATAAGATGAGATTTTGCAGCTCACGCCGTCCCATTTTTTTTAAGTTTAAGCAGTGGTGAGTTCTAAAGGTGGAGCCAGAGGCAAATCTGGTAATACTGTTGTAGGCAACAGTCAGTTTGGAGAGGTTAGTTTTGGACAAATATGTATAGATGGGGGAGGCGTAAAGGAGGGTAGAAATCAGATGGGTATGAGCAATGGAAGTTCTGGCAAGTGGTGTAAGAAACGGTTTAATTCTAAACAGGGAGCCAAGTTTTCTGTTGACTAATTTTATTGTGCTGTTAATGTGAGAGTCAAAGCATAGGTTGTTGTCTATCTCTAATCTGAGGAGTCTGGTGGAGGGGTCAGGAGATATGTAGGTGCCATTACTAGACAAGACACAGAAGTTGAGTGGAGAGGATTTTTTATTGGAGTCATTGCAGCACTTTAAAGAGTAATCCTTGGTGTCTTGTGCATCTGCCCACCCAAGACCCCTGTTATGTTGGCTGTGATGTTCTGGCACTTTAAGAGTATTCCTTGGTGTCTAGTGCATCCCCCACCCAATCCCTGCACTGCCATTTGTGTCATTATGGCATTTTAAGAGTAATCCCTCATGTCTAATAGTTCCCCCCACCATGTTTGTAGCAGGAGGATGAACACAGCCAGAACATGGTAGGGCTGACCATGTAGATTCATTCCTGGAGGTAGTTCTGGGGAAAGAGCACGTGGCTAATTAGCATATGCTTCTCCCACCAAAATGCCTCATTAGCATTCAGCATGACCATTCTTCACAGTGCTGGCTGCAGTTTTTCATATTAGAACACGGTGCAGCACTGTGTAAGGGCAGTTGGTGACTCAAGGAATGGTACTAAAATGTGTGCATGGAGGTGTACACATCACAGTACCTTCTAGAATTCCCCCCAAAGATATCAGTGTCACTGCTGACAAAAGTGTGCAAAACCAAGGGCATTTCATATGTCAGTATGTCCAAGGAGAACATGATATCAGCTCTGTCTGCCGCTTGGATGCAGCCTACTAAATGTGGAGACAGCTTGTCGGAGATTGTAAGTGTGCAGCATGCAGTAAAAAGACATTTAAATCTATTCCTATTTGATCTCAAAACCCAGGCAAAATTAAAGAAACTTGATTTAGAGATGTAATGCCTTAATGCCTGGTGATTAAGGCAGCTGAGAAAATGAAACAGCTTGGGGATGCAAAGGGACTGAGAACAAGCAGAGGAAAGAGAAAAGCAAAACCACTACAACAAGGAAATGCTGACCCTTTACCAAAGAGCATATGAGTACTAGGGAATGGGAAAGCCAAAACATTTCCACGGGATAAAGAGGGGGAAGACTTTGATAGTTTTAATTGTGCATTTGAAAGGGCATGTAATCGATACAATCAATTTAAAGTGGGTGAGATTTATAACTCCTCTGCTCAGGGATAAGTCAATACATGGTGTATCATAAATGATGAATATAGTGTTTCAATTATGATAAAGTTAAACAATGTTTATTGGAATGTTTTATACTGATTCCTGAAGTACAAAGAAGGAAAGAAAGAAATCCAAAGTACATAGGAAAAGACAGATGACAATATAAGTGATAATGTTGCAGAAATAAGCACTGACATTTACAGGTAAGTGAACAGGGGTGAAATTACTCTATATCAACTATCAAATCTTTTGGAGAGGGAGAAACTACTCTGCCTGAGGACATGTGAATCTGGTTGACAGAGCTAGTAGCACAGCTTGGGTAGGGTAAAAGGGGTAAAGTTAAGAGGATGCGATCAGCTGATTTGGATCTCTTGAATGCAGTACTGGATTTTAAAAGCCGGTATTCCATTTGCGGCCATACCTGAGCAGTTTAGCACTCTGGGTGTAGTCTAAACTGTAACAGTTTAAAGAAGACATTACATTTTAATAAAATATGGAAAAGGAGGGGCAGGGGCAAGGCACAGAAGTGGGATTTGAATGGCTGGGCAGGAGGGAGGGGGGCATGTTGTGCATCTGGCCACCTGATTGGTGTGCGTGTAGATGGAACAGAGTTTTTTTTTGCTCTTCAATGGGAAAACTGGGGGGGTGTCATGAAGCTAACTTTAATGAGCTGATACTGGTTTGTGGTACTGGCACAGGGTAGTGGTTGAGCCAGCTATACTTCTGGATAAAGCAGGACTTTAACACTACTTAACAGATAAAGAGAAGGGGGGACCTATATCTAGGTATTAGAATACAACTGCACAATTTGTGGGTACCCAGCACTACATAATGGTATAACTGAACCCATGAAGGGCAGCCTAAGCCACCACAACAAGCTCCATAGCTAAAAGGGAAAGCTACCAGTCCTAGTACATGCCCAGATGTTAGAATCAAATGTTTTCAGTGTAACCAAATGTGGGTATGTATGGTAAAAAAATCTCCAGTGTAGCAAGGTAGGGAACAAAAGTGAAATGAGAAAGCAAGCAGAGGTAAAACTACAAAAGTGGTGCGTTGTCTAGAGACAACCACTGTTCTAAACTACCACAAAGGTCTGTACCCTATCTTGGTATAGGGAAAGAGACCACTGCCAAAATCAAGAAGCAAGATAGGGAACTGAAGCAAAAATAAATCTACTCTTATTGATGGCATGTGCCCAGCCACTGGCCATCATCTCCACAAAGATATGGATTGCCAATAAGTCTAATTTTCCTAACATTTGGAAAAGGGGGGCCTACTGATATGATATAGGGTACTCATGGGTGAAAAAATGGGTAGAGCTGTAGGTCAAAGGTGGCTGGGTGAGGCTAGATGGTCAAAGTACTCTGCTCAAACTGAAAGGAAAATGAAGAAATAAGTCAACTACAATATAATGCCATATAATATTTCCAGAAATACTGCTATGATAATTAGAAGGGATGTTACTAACAAAGAGAAAAAATACAGGTAACAAAAAGCAGTGGGTAATAAAAGAGTATGTTATTTAAAAAATAAAGAGAAATACAGTGAAGACTAGAGAAAACTTAGTTATTCAGAGTCACCCTTAAGGAAAAGGAGTTTAATGGCAAACTAAAAGTCATTTATCTCAATCCAAAACAGGACTAAAGAATATAGCAAAGTAAAAAAACAACACATGAAGTAAACAAATCAAAAGAGAAATAAAATAAAATTGAATGAGTCAGGAAAAAAATCAAAATAAGACAACAAGGAAAAGTTCAAGAATGTACTATGGAATAAATGACTATTAATAAAGTGTAAAAGGGAAGACATTAACAAATGAGGTTTCATTGCTAACAGGAAGTGGTATTTATGTTTCTGAACTGAACAAACTGAAAATACATTTTTGCATCAGAGAAATTAAAAATACACAACAAACAGAATTAGCTACTTATATTTAACACAGTGTAATATTACATTAATATTTTATTAAATTAGCATCATGAAAGTATACGTATGTGAGTTTATTCTCAGAGAGAGAAGATGGGGTGAAAGTTACATAAAATATAAAATATACTAATAAGTAACTTACTTCTTATGTAATTTATATGAAAAAAATACACAAATACAGTATATATATATATATATATATATATATGTGTGTGTGTGTGTGTGTGTGTGTGTGTGTGTGTGTGTGTGTGTATATGTATATATATATATATATATATATATATATGTATATATAGTATGCCATATAAATGTAGAGCTGAAACTATATGATCAAAGTTTTGAAACTATGAACGCTTTGAATGGAGATTGCCTTACAGCAGGGAGCGGGAAATTTACCATTTTCCTCACTATAGTGCGATCTCGGAACTGGAAACTTTGGTAGTCCAATAGGGACCCATATATATATATATATATATATATATATATATATATATATATAATATATGTATATATAGATATAGATAGATAGATATATAGCTATATATATATGAATGGGTGACAGACACCTGATCGAATGTACTGTACTCTAACACCTGTTTGGTTGACACCATTTGGTTGATGCAGACAAGTGCATTAGATGAGACTGACAGTTCCTGGGGAGGGGAATATTTTCTTTCTCCTGAGATTATGCAGTCTCAGAGTCAGTAAATATAATTAGTTGGAGGTGTAGATGATGCAGTCCACCACATGGGGGGTGCAGGGATGCTTGCTCTCATGAAAAATAATTGCTGTTCATTTAGATCATTCCAGGGATAATTCCAGGAGCATAGGCACAATGTGTCGATATTTGTGCATTCGATCTTTTGACGTCAGTCTCGGGGTGTTGGTTTGTAGTACATTCGATTGGGTGTCTGACATTCATATGAGTGTATATATATATATATATATATATATATATATATATATATATATATATATACACACACACACACACACACACACACACACACACACATACACACACACACACACACATATATATATATATATATATATATATATATATATATATATATATATAGTATAAGGTCAAAAGTTCAACTTATCAGACTGTCAACTCTTATAATGAGTTCACAATGCCGACAGAGCAAATATTTGAAAGCCCATCATATCAAAAAACTATAATATCGAATAAAGGCATAGTGGCAGTAGAAGAATGTCTTGGACAATGCAGCTTGTGCAGACTTGTATGCTGGAGCTTCCCTTGTGAATTATGAAGAAATCCAAAACAAAGATTTGCCATGCCCCTAGATGAATGAAAAAAATTGAAGAAATTTAAGCAAACATAATCATGAATGTCACCGTAATGAGAATGTTGTTCAGTGATGGCAAAGTACAGAAATCAAAACATGCAGTGTTGCAGGTGGGAACAGGAAAGCTGGTGCACAAACAAAAATAAAAATTGCATGTCTATGATAGCTTCTCTGCTCAAATGTTGAGTGGTAAGGCAATGGCTTTCAAAAAATCTTATATGGAATATTCCCACTGACACTCCAGAACAGTTTGAAATTGTGCTGGATGTTGCTATAAATGTCTCTTCTTTAGCAAAGTCAGACAGCCTGCATAAATTCTTACTCTGTTTCTCTTTTCTGTTCTGTGATCTAACTACAACATTGTACGACAACGACCTGGCAGACATCAAATCCTACGGTGCCATCCTTTGACACTATTCTGCAACCTAAGCAATACAAGTTTATTCAAAATTGACACATTTCAAAAAGGTACAGCACAAAGAGGAGGCAAATGAGCTGAAACAGTACTTCTAGTTGAAAATTATGTAGTTTCCCCAAGATGTCCTTTCACAGGAACATCAGTCTTTTTCAGGAAAGTCAGAGCAACAAGTTTTTTAACTGCCAATTGGAAGTTACTGCATTTATCATAAATACTTGCAAGCTGTAGACTCTGCATCTTGTTCCACACATTCTGACTAAAATGGAATAGGCACCCCTTCATCCCTTCTGTGCAGCACCATTAATGTTTAGCAAAATGCTTTTCATTGCTGCGACTTCAAAGTCACAGAGAACATATTGCACAGAGGATGTCAGCTGCTGCACACACAGCATATCACAATGCCAGAGATAATTGTATGCCATTAATGATTTTTTACTCATTAGGCAAAGTACTAGAGGCATAGCTGTAGTGCGTCCACAGTACATAAAGTAGCCATGAATACTAAATAGCTGACAGCAGACATTCACTTAATAAGGAAAGTGATGTCCATCAAACAAATAGTGGCACAGCTAAGATCTTTCAAATTCACCTCAGTGGACATTACTAATATGAAAGTACCATGATTACTATCAGGCATCTCTCTCTATGTAAAAATGTACCTTCCCTCAAAGGGAAATCCTCACCTACTAAACATTCGAGGGACACCTCCTGACCAACATTTACAATAAAGCTTGTTCACCTGCTGCAGCATTGCTTTTTGATTGGGTAAAGCAATGTCACTTTCTGCAGATGTACTGGCAAGGATATGATTGACTTCTAAGTAGGGGGTGTCACCTGACATTGCTGCTCTTTGTTTTAACTCATTGCATATTGGGCACCTTTGCACTTTGTTAGCATCACTACTGTGATGGTACACTGTTGACATTTCAGGTTTTCACCATATGTTGTGGTGTCTGTCAGTGCTCTTTCCTTACAATGGTTAATCACCTTTAAATGACATGACCAGTACTTTCTAGATTTATTTTTTTGTTCCAGATTATAAACATAGCCATCCATTATCAGAACTTCCTTTCCTTTCTGGGACTGGCACTTGCTTCCTACATTGCCAAGGCAGCACCGCATGCCTTCCACCATTGCCTTAGTGCAGCTCTAATTCTAACAGGTGCTGCATTGCTTTCCCAACTTTTTTCATTTCTATTATCAATATTATGGGCTTTCAATATTATGGGAGATTGAATATTTACTCTTTCGACGTTGTGGTCTTGATATTATAAGGGTCGACATTATGGTAAGTCACTCATAATATAGATCCATAGATAGATAGATCAATAGACATGTATTTATTTATTTGTTTATTTATTTATTTATCAGAGTCATTTAGGTAGTCATAACTGAAAAAATAGCCAGTAAAGCTGATCAAAAATCAGCTGATTACAGTTTTTATTTTTCTGTGAGAAATTGCAGAATAGAGGGGAGTGGAGAATTTTCCCTTTCCCAACATTAGAGCAATCTTAAAGTTATTATTTATAATTAGTGGAGGTGTGGGAGGTGCAGAGTGGTCTTGTCCCTGCAGCATTGGGCCTCATAACACCCCTGGGTGGGCGTTAATTAAGCAATAACCCATGCCTGGGTGTGGGTAATGCTGGATTTATTCACGGTTGGTGTGGTTTGGTCATGACGGTGAAGCCCGGGTGGCCAGACAAAGACAACCGTGGGTAAATCCAGCATTACCCACACCCAGAATTGGATTATTGTTATTATACAATGACATTGTTTAAGAAAATAAATAGTTATTTTTCTTAAATAATGGCATTGTATAATGCCTCAGTGCTGCCCTTCCATAGCTGTCCGGTATTCTGCTGCAGTTCTGATGTACTGCGCATGCGTATGGTTATGCAGCACATCAGAGTTGTGTGTGGAAGCAACGGAGAAAGGAAGATCTCCTTTGCTTTTTAAAAGGTGTCTCGCTATGTTAAAAGAGTTTAACATAGCGAGACAGCTTTAAAAAAAGCAATGGAGAAAGGAAGATCTCCATTGCTTTTTTTAAGCTATCTCGCTATGTTAAACAATTCTAACATAGCAAGATTACAGCAACAGAGCTCTTCCGTTCTCCATTGCTGTCTAACACAAAAAAAAAAAAAAAAAAAGACTTATACTAATGGAAAAAGTCCGGGCGACCGGACCTTTTTCCATTAGTATAAGTCTGATTTACAACAGGCATGCTGACCAATTAGCGTGCACGTTTTGGAATATTAATGGGGGGGGGCGTCATTGTATAATTACACATTAACACGCTGCCTGTCAGGCATTATTGCTTGCTTATGACATACATGCTGCTGCCTGCCTCAGGTCTATATTATCCGATCGAAAGTTTAGGTTAGCAAATACCTAAATGTCGACCTGGTAATATTGAAAAATGAAAACAGTGAATGGACAATTTAACTTAGGGAATGAATTCTCTCAGCTGGAAAAAAATTTAAACCAAAATAAACTTGGGGGCTTCGCCCCCACACCCCCAGATGTGGGGGGCTGTGCCCCCACACCCTCCCTAACTAAGTATGCCAACCCTGAGATCGCTCTACAGTGGGGAAAGGGGCAAAATCCGCATAATGGCCAACGGAATTCTTTCCCCTGAGTTAAATCATCTGTTCGTGGTTTTTTTGCTTTCACTATTACCAGATCGACATTTAGGTATTCGCTAACCTAAACATTCAATCAAGTAATAGGAACCCCATGCCTCTTTTATCTTATCTGTTTTGATATTTACTGTCATTAGCTGAAGCATGCTGAATTAGCACTCAAACACAGCTTTCCTCTTTTAACCTTATTAGGTTCACTGTCACAGAACACTGTAGTTTATGCTAGATATAGCATACAGAGTCCTTTCAGGTTTCATACATAGCGGTATTCATTTTTTTCATAAAAAGAATGGTTTATTGCTTGGCAAAAAGGCTAGAAAGCAAGTTCTCCCAGTCACTGAATCAGATAGGTAGCTCCCCAACATGATCAGGACTAGCTACAGTTATGATTACAATACATATAATACTTAAGGATTATAACCTGACTGTCCCTTGTATTTGCTGACCTTATCCATTTTAATTGTGACAAAGAACATCAACTCATCACATCAGAGATAAGATGAAATACTAGTGAATGTACACAGTCAGTGACAAGAGTTATACAAAGTGGATGGTTTTAAGCACTAGCCACATAGAATATTAACTCCAATAGAAGGAGATATGCAGAATAAGTGTGAAAAATGAGACCTAGCCCACAATATGGTAGCCAAGCAACCTGTGGGTTACATTTATGACTACAGTTCAAATGCATGAACTATGAGTTAAAGCATATGAATACTGAATTTCATGCAAACTGGAGATATAGATGATGAAGCCCAGCTAGGGATGAAAGCACTCATCTATTTAATATCTTTTATTTTCAACACAGAAGTACTGATTTTTAAACAAGTTGTAAATGCTTGATTACTTTGAGGTTTCAGCAGAACTTGTCTAAAGTTCAAGGTTCTTTTCCCTGATTCTAAGAAGTCTTAGCTTGCAACTTCATTGCTCATGAAGTACTAGTTTTCCCTGTGCTTTAATGTTTTTCCTTAAGGGTGAGGGATTCAGAAATGATTATCTTGAGTAGGAAGCCTTACCACCAGCAATTCTCCCTCTAGGTAACACTTTCCGATTTATAGACTGCCCTGCCATTGAGGTTTCCCCATAGTGGAACCATCATCAAGAATGGAAATAAGGCAATCTGGGTGAGCAATTAATGCATATTATTTATGTCCTCTCCCTCCAAAAGGCCTGAGGTTTGTTACAAGAGATTTTCTCAATCGCTCAGCCAGCTGCATAAATTTAGGTGAGGGAAAAATTTAACACTGTCAAAAGATGGCTGTCACCCACTGAGTCTAATTGATGCAGGCTTGGTGAAGATAAGTTCAGCAAAGACGTGATGGGGTATATTAGTGTGTATGGATGTGTGTGTGCATATGTCTGTGAAGGCATAAATGAACTTGGAAGTGTGTGTGTGTGTGTGTGTGTGTGTGTGTGTGTGTGTGTGTGTGTGTGTGTGTGTGTGCGGGTGTGTGTGAGTGTGGGGGTGTGCATTTCCCAATGTGATACATGGGCTGCCAGGATAAACACTATCGCCTTCAGAGATTGAACAGTGTTAATGGTAAAAAAAAATGTGATTCAGAAAAATAGTTGTTGTTGTGTCTTTCGGCTTTCCCCGGTTAGGGGTCGCCACAGCGGAACTCCGGTCCACTAATGATTGGCAGTAGATTTTTACATGCGAGTTGCCAGCCCTGACGCACAACCTTCAACGAAGGTACGCCCATTCACACATATCTCCACACAGAAGACCTCTAGCTGAGAATCGAACAGGACAACATCTTACTGTGAGGCGACAATGCTACCGCAGAGAAAAATAGTTGTTGTTGTGTCTTTCGGCTTTTCCCGGTTAGGGGTCGCCACAGCGGAACTCCGGTCCACTAATGATTGGCAGTAGATTTTTACATGCGAGTTGCCAGCCCTGACGCACAACCTTCAGTGAAGGTACGCCCATTCATGCATATCTCCACACAGAAGACCTCTGGCTGAGAATCGAACAGGACAACATCTTACTGTAAGGCGACAACGCTACCGCAGCACCACCACTGCAGAGAAAAATAGTAATGATCCAATTATGAGGTCTTGTTCATTGCAGTCATTGCTGTCTCTAAATCCCATTTTCTCACAGTTGTGTAAATTAACCTACCAGCTGTAGGCACTTTACGCAAGTGCTGAGATTCTTTCTGAATCATAGCTGTAATGTTTTATTAATATTCTCACTAATATCAAGTACATTTCAATATATATATTTAATACTTGTTTATCATTATTTTATGCATATTCATACTTATTAATATGATTAATTTGTGTTGTTTATATTAATATTTTTATAATTCTCTTTATTTTAATCATCTTCCTCCTTAGAATAATTGGCAATTTGCTCAATGGCTGCCCCTCCTGCTCCTCATAAACTCATTAATTCCTTCTGCTAAGGGCAACTGCCAGGCATCCCTATAGAAGGCAAGAGTTTTACAGCCCATTTGTTCTCTGTGTGGAGAGTCTAATCAGCCCAGTCATTACCCTGGACAGGCAAGAATTGAATGGAAAGGAGTAGGCTAGTCTGTCTAATCTTGCAGAGTATCCTAACCTTCTCTTGTAGATGACTAAGCTGCAATTGTGGGGAATACATACATGCTGACCCAGTGGAACACAACCTACATCGTTATTTACAAAGAGATCGTTTTACCTTCTGGTAGGTATGACTGATGTGGTGAGCCAAACCATCTTCTTCCCCCTAGGACATGCAAACCAGCAGTGTCCACTCAATTCCATCCTCCCCAGCCCATAATATTTTTATAATTCTTGTTAACATGGGACAGGTTCAGAAATGTAATATGGTTCTCACTGTATTGGACCACTGCAAGGAAAAAAATTGCTGAGAAAAGGCCACTGCCCATTTCAAAGAGCATTCTGCACTATAGCTACAAAAGTAATATGTTACAGCACATCAGGTAGGCATCTGGTCTTTAGTTCTAATGTAAATGAGTTACACAGTACAAATCACTACACTACACTACCTTTATGGCAGAACTTTCTAAATTATACAAAGGAATGCCATCTCATATAAAGGGTGGCTCATTATGAGAATTCCCAAAAAGATAATTTCTTGGGCCAGTTCAGTTCTCACTTGTCATCAATATACTTAACATAAGACCTACCTAAATTTGATCTCACTAAGTATGTAGATGATATACTATTTAACTCTTGATAAATCTACTTCAGACATACAAACTAAACTGTTTGCAGATTATGAAACCCTATAGAAGTGGATAGACAAAACTAACAAACCTCAAAAAGCAAAAAATACTTCAGTTGCATTGTTTTTAATCCCTCAAGGGTTGCAAGATATTATATCATTCATAGGTTCATGGATTCTTACATAGCTATCTTAAAAAGCCTAGCCTTGCATTCCAATGGTAGGCTTTAGTCCTTATATTTTGCATACAAATAACACTGAGCTGAGCTAAATAAGGATATGTTGGGACATTTACATGCCCATGAGGAAAAGAGGTGCTAAACTAGTGTTAAATGTATGGTTACCCATACATTCATCTAAGTTATATTTGTATAGAATAACAGAAGTGCTTAGTTTTTAGAGTGGAAGACAGTGCCACAGAAGAAGTATTCTCTATGATACATACCTATCCCGCCAACACATTTCTATTTATTTTGCAAAAGGAATTGATATTCTTTGAGTGGGTGCTTATGATGCTATTAGCCTTCTAAATGCATAATAGGTCTGACAGAATAGTAGGGCCTATTGAAGGTAATATTCAAAGTAGAGGTCGCTTCTCAGTAGCCTGTATGATACTGAGAAGAGGGTCAAGGCTTTCAGATGGTCTGCATAGTTTTAACAATTTATGCTTTTGATTTTTTTTTTGTTTAGTGAAAAAGTGTTATCATTGTGACAAGTGTCTGGGCAAGTGCATATAGAAAGGGGCATTATACTCAGTGATTAGCCTAATAAGTGCAGAGTACAGTGGAATGATTACATCCCTGGAGCAGGACATAATGCCTTCAAAAATAAACTGCTGCAATAGACAACAGGATTCTCTTACAGCAACACATAAGTGGCAATCAAAGGACAGTTCATTTGATGCATAGGTTCCTAGATCCTTAACTATAGGATGTGTAATAGTTACAAGAGGAGTCTTGCTCACTAAAGGATATTATTATATCTTTCCTGGCATTTAATTTTAGTCTATGGTTTTGACACCAACTATTTCTTTGGGAGAGGCCCTCTTGGAGGATATCTTTGTCTCTGGAGAGTTTATGATGCCACCAAGTTTGGATAATGAGACCAGTTGGCATAATGGTTTGCACAATGAGACCAGTTGGCATAATGGTTAAGGTCTTTGCCTCTCATGCACAAGATACAAAGTTTAATCCTGACCTCCATCCAGTACCTGTTTGGAGTTTGCATGTTCTCTCTGTGTCTCTGTGGGGTTTCTCCGCCTTCCAAAAAGCATGCTGAGTGTTTCCATCTCAAGCTCACCAATGAATGCAGCTGTGGGAAGCAGCATAGACTCAACACGGTACCCTATAGGGGAAAGAGTTGTACAGACCAACCATTTGGGGCATTTACTGTGGTGCGCAGTATCCCTCAAGATAGGAGAACATGAATCATAGACTGTGTGCTGTGGCACAGCTAGCCACTCAGTGGTATGAAATATGTCTTTAGGTGATTCAGTCATGTTGACTAATGTCACCATAATGAGCATGGGTAGTTACTGAGGATAAATGGCTTGAGGACACAGCCTACTCCAACCTATTCCAGGGACCCATGCTAACGGTGGGAGAGATGTATGTGCCCATATTGGCCAGTGTGTGCGCCTGTCACAAAGCCCAGCCACCCTGAGTCAATAAGCTACTGATCCAGTGTCTAGTTTATCAGCCTGGGTTACCTCGGATAGCTCTGTTGAGCGAAAGCTGCTGGGTTACCTGGGATAGCTCTGTTGAGTAAAAGCTGGATGTAAAACCAATCAAACTGCCAAACATGAACTGAGAATTGCTACATGTCATGTAGGTTCACTGACGGGACACAGCTTGGAAGTGGATGGCATGATGATACAGAGGAGGCTGGGCATCCTATGTATCCAAGAGTCAAGATGGAAGGGAAGTGCAGCAAAGCCACTTTGCTTGGAATCCAGAGTCTACTACTCAGGAGGAGGACCGGTTAGAAATGGTGTGGGAATTGTGGTGAGAGAGAGGCTTCAGAAGGCAGTGAGAGATATAATCAGAATAACTGACAGACTCATGGCACTCAGACTCCAGTGTAATGACAGGGCAGTATTCATAATCTCAGCGTATGCCCCACAGCAGGGCTGTGATAGTGAGGACCTACTAGATAAAACAGGACAACATGAATTGATGTTGATAATGCGTGACTTGAATGCACATATCAGGACAGACAGAAGAGGATATGAGGACTGCCTGGGTCCACATGGGTGGGACAACAGGAATAAAGAAGGAGAGGTCATTCTAGTCTTCTGTCTGACAAATGGCTTGATAGTAGCCAACACATGGTTCTGAAAAAGAGACAGTCACAAGATCACATACAAGTGGGGCCAACATGCAACTCAGGTAGACTTCCTCCTAATAAGAAAAGGGCACTGGGGAAGAATCAATGATTGCAAAGTTATCTCCACTGAAGCAGTCATCCCACAGGATAAACCACTGGCTGCCACAATCAGCTGCAAGCAGGGGTTGGAGAAGGCTCTAAAGTCAACAGAGAAAAAGCTGAAGGCCTGGAAGATGACTAGAGAAAAGTACAATAGTTCAAGGAATTACTCAAGGCTCTAGTACCCCAAGAAGAGGAGGAAATAAGTGGAGATGAAGAAGAATGGCAGCACCTCAAAACAGCAAGTGTGAGGACTACAGAACAGATACGTGGCTGATCCAGATATGTAAATTAGGTAGACAAGGAAAGCTAGTGGTGGAATGCAGAAGTCCAGGAAGTCATCAAAAGAAAGAAGGAGTGCAGGAAGAAGGAGAAGATAGAAAAGACCGACTAGGCTAGGAAGGAATGCTGGTTGGCTAACAAAGAAGCTAAGAAAGGAGTTAAAATAGCAAAGAATAGAGCATCAGAGGCATTCTACCAGCTTCTGTAAAGTGACTCAGTAGGTGGCACAAAGGAACTATATCAGGTTGTAAGGCAAAGACAGAAAGATAAAGAAGATAGTCAGACACCCTTCATAAGGGACGCCAGCAACAACCTGTTCACCAGTCCACAAGACATTAAAGGCAGATGGAAGGAGAATTTCCAGCAGCTTCTGACTGAAGAAAATCCCATGGAAGATGTACTACCCCAGAAACAGCCTATGATGGGAGAAGACGTGGAGCAAAACCTAGAAGAAGAAGTAAGAATAGCACTAAGGAAAATGAAGTCAGGGGAAGCAGAAGGCTTCGATGAGGTCACAGCAGATATGATAAAGATGCTGGGTGAGATGGGGAGAAATGGCTCCTGAGGGAACTCATAGCAGTGTGGAGAGAAAGGCATATCCCATATGCCTTGACATTCCTAGACTTTTACTAACTGGCTTGGCTGTGTAACCTTTTTATTCTTTAAATTAGATCTTAGATGGGATATTTTGCAGACACCTTAATGGTTATGAGCATCAGCTAGGTACAACAACCCTGTATATCTAACGTTTAGCCAAACACACATGTACACAGCTAGTGGGGTTTGGGTTTAGTGTCCTGAATGTATCCATAAATAGACTTAACAAAAAGTCATGGGAATTCAGAAGCCATTTAGCTGAAACACCTTATGTTTTATGGGGGTCATTTCCATATATCCCATAGTCTTCTGTTACAGGAGGTTTTGAGGAATCGCACAGTGGAAACTCTATCTTGGTTATTTTTTTCTTGTAGTTTTTACTAACAGAAGGGAAGATAGTGGAACAGGTAAATAGCTTCAAGTACCTGGTAGGGGTAGTTGAGGAGAAGGAAATTCTGAATGAAGAGGTCAGAGGCTAGAATCGAATGGGGCTGCAACCAACTGGCTTAGTCTTAGGTGTAGTCTATAACAGAAGAATGCCAAAGAAGCTGAAAAGTAATGTATACAAAACAGTGGTGTGACCAGTAATATTGTATGGTTCAGAAACCTGGACAGCAAAGTGGAGCATATGAAGAAACTAGACGTGATGGAAATGAAGTGTCTGAGATGAGTGGTAGGATGCACACTGTGGGACAGACAAAAAAATAAAGACATAAGAGCAGCAGCCAAATTAGCTTCAATTGCAGAAAAGGTAAAAGAAAACAGATTACTGTGGTTTGGACACGTGCAGAAAAGCAGAAGACAATCTGGTGAAGAAGATTTGGGACAGACAGGAAACAAGGACATCCAACAAAAACATGAATGGACTGTGTGAAGGAAGATCTGTGACAGTACAGCATGAGTGTCAAAGAAGGCAGGAATGTGGCATTGAATCAACAAAGATGGCAACAGTTAACACGATACCCCGACCCCCATGTAGAAAATAGGAAAAAGGGGGCTAATGACAATGATGATGCTGATTATGCAATCTTGGTCAACCAAAAACCCTTAACATTAGCTTTGACTTCTGAGAAGTAAATGTCTAAGAAGTGTCACCTAAGAACTGAACCTTGGGGTGGCAGGTCTTTTGGTAGAAGTAGAGCCACCCACCCGAACTTCCTAGGTTCATTTTGAGAGCCAGTTTGATATCCATCAAGTTATGTAGGGGTGGCAGTTCTTTTGGAGGAGATAGAGCCTTCCACTCTAACATTTCTGGGTTCTATTTGTGATCTAATTGGCTATCCAGTGAGTTACTTGGCCTGTAAGGACCCACTAAATAATATAATCAAATAACTGATGGAACATAAATATCTAGGTCTACTATTGGAGCTGGACCCTATACTCACATATAGATTACAGACTGAAAAAGCAGTACATAAAGTTCTCCATCAACATAACCTGAGTTACAGAATTACCAAATATTTATTTACTTTATTTATTATTTGGCTTGTTTACAGGGAAGGTCTGCTGGTCTTGGCACCCTTTTCAGTCATGACTTGAGATAAAAGGTGATACAATGCATACAGTGCTTTCTAACAGTGTTGCTTTTGCTATAATTTTCAGCAGACATGAAAAATAAAGAGATCAGCGATTACAGTTTATAACTAAGTGTATTATATCAGTTTCAACAGATGTTACAGACTTAGCAGTTCATTATAAAAAAATAAAAGAAAAAACATTTGATATAACAATCTAAGCAGTTCAAAGACTGCAGTTCTACAACTAAGCTTCAACATAGGTTAGACTAAATGTGATATATCAAATGCTTCAGTATTTTACATTTCACATATGTGAATTAGCACAGCTCAACAAACTAATAGATTTATAGACAACATTATATATATGAGTGAGAACAATTTGCAGGAAGGAAATATTGCTAATTTGCATTTAACTGCTTTACTAAATAGGCATTTTAAACACATTTATTGAATCATCACTTGTGACACAGGTAAACTTACATTTATATAAAAGTAATCAAGCCATATTATCAAGTTCACATTTACAAACACTATACAGCACATATACAGTTATATATCATATACTCTTAGCAACATTACATAAATTGTTCAATTCCTGTCTTCTTTTAAACCTCATACCTCCACCAAATCATTTTTTGCATGTATTGTTCCCAAAGTTTCCATGTTTTTTTATGTAGTTTACTCCTCCCTTTTCTAAAGGTCCCACTTCCTCTTCTTTTATCTCATTTACGATATTTACTACTTCAAGTATAGTTGGTTTAGATTTTGATTTCTATTTTCTAATAATTGTTTTTTTGGCACCCAACAGAATTAAACTTAACAAGTCCTTACTATATCTAAACAATTTAGATCCTGTATCCCAGTTCAAAAAATAATTTTCTTAGTTATGCTCATTTGCTGACCCAATATTCTTGACAGGGTACTCTGTAGGGAATTTTTAAAGTCTGCCAACTCATTACACTCCCAAAATATATGTTCCCAGTTACCGCTTTCTTCCACATCACACCTCCAATATTTGCCATCTACCTGGGGAAAGATTCTTTAGAGTCTGCTCAGAGCATAAAAGTATCTCTGTAAACACTTCTAATCAAAAATCCTAAGTCTTCAAGGTTTTGTTACATATTTGGAAGCCATACATATGTGCTCCCATTGTTTCTTTGTGAATTGCATATATACGTGCTCTTCCCAATCTTTTCCTAACCTCTTCTGATTGATTCCTATAGTTATCATGCAATGTTTTACATGGCCTACTAATCGTCCCTTTTTTAACAGAAGCTTCTGTTCAAGATTCAATTAAAAACACAACCATTTCAGGTATTTCATTTAGGATTCCCCTATCCTATTTTCTTTGATTGTCATAGGAAAGGCAATCACTAGCCTGCAATCCAAATGTCTTCTTGGCTTCTTTCCATTTTATTACCTTTCCCTAATTATTTGCTCATAATACCTTGGCTCCTTTACCAGCTTCTTCCAGTAATTTCCAACCCCCATTTGCCTATTCACTGTATCCCTAATTGAAATAACCCCTATCAGTAAAATCCCCTTTCTCCATTCCTGTATTGGCTTAGTTCTTAGTATAGTTTCTGCTACTTTATGAATATAATATTCTGTATGACTATTGTTATTTTGCTTAAGGATCTACATCCACAATTCCATTCTTTCTTTATTGCTTGAATTACTCCCCTGCTTCATCGTCATCTTGCTTTCCACTTTGAACTGTAGCTTTCTGCTTTTCTTATGTATAAAAGTTTTAACTGTGTAGCTCCAAAATATGCCTTCAAATCAGATAATCATAAACCTCCTTGTTCTATTGGAAGGATGATCTTATTCCACTTGACTCTTGCCCTCATCCCTTCTCAAAGAAAATCCCTCAAATCTTTACCAATTGCTAACTTCTCCTCTTGTTGATAAAAATGTGTCTGACCTGTGTATAAAACTAAGGAGACCAAAATAATTTCTACTGCTTGTATCTTGTTATCCATACCCATAGGCAAGAGCTTCTAGTTTCTCAGAGTTTGCATTATCTTTTGGTTAGTCTCTTCTCTCATATCCTTATCTGCCATAACAGAATCATTTTTAATCCATACTTCTAAATACTTGATTTTATCATGTTCCCATAAATATAGGTATTGCTGAACCAAGTCATGTGTGTGTGTGTGGGGGGGTCTATATTAGAACATCGAAGTTTCAAAAGTTCGAATGCTCTAATATCGAACCCTATCGAAGCAACAGAAAAACAAATTTTTTTTTTAGTAAAGAATTTGGTTGTCCGTTTCTGTTGCTTTGGTATTTTCAGCACTGTGGTGGAAAGTTATGGGTTGGGTTCAGGTAAGTGTGCGATTGAGTGTGGGTTAGGGTAGTTAAGACTGGGGTGCAGGTTATGTATGTGCGTGATTGTGTGGACATGAGGGTTAGGGCGGGTTAGGTGAGTTAGGGTTAGGGTGTGGATTAGGTATGTGTGCGATTGTGTGGATGTGAGGGTTAGGGTGGGGTAGGTGAGTTAGGGTTAGGGCGCGGGTGAGGTGAGTGTGCAATAGTGACGGATCATAGGGTTAGGGTTTGGGTTAAGGTAAGTGGATAGTTAGTGGTGTGTGTATAGTTCAGTGTAGGGTTATGTGTAAGATTTTAGGTGTATATGTGTGGAATGCTGTTTGTTTGGTGTGCTTGTGTTGTGTGTATGTGTTTTGAAACAGAAATTTTTTTCCCTAGGAAGAAATTCACTGTTCTGTATGTTCGATGTTTTCAGCGTTCGCTGAATAGGGTTCGATATTAGAACATTCAAAGTTTTGAAACTTCGATGTTCTAATATAGATCCGTGTGTGGGTACATAGTTTAAAGCTATAGCCTGTTTTATCTTCATTAATTTTTTATTCTGAAAAAAAAACAGAACTATTTCAGACTGTTGGTCTACAACACTGAAATATGATTTTCTGGTACTGTTGGGTACAAATAATTTCATCTGCAAATGAAGCTAAATTTTTTTGAACACCAGACAAACCTAGCCTTGAATTTCTGCGTCCCTTATTTTCTTTGCCAATGGTTCTAAATACAATGCAAATAAAAAGAGGAAACAGAGCACCCCTGCCTGGTTCCTCTGTTCAGACACAACTTATCCTTAGTTACACTCACTTGCACACACAGTAATTCTGACAGAGTTATCTGTAGGGAATTTGTAAATTCTGCTAACTCATTACCCACTTTAATTTTTGCCACTGATTCCTCATATATCTTTCTAGTTAGAAGATTTTTATATGTGATTATACATCAACATTTTATCTCATCTCCTCCTATCTTAACTATTAGTTGTTGAGCCTTATCTACCTCTAACCTCAGGGTATTTAAGTCTTCAATAAATATTTCCATTTGTGCTTCGTCTTGATTTCCATGCTTGTGTGCTTTATATAAATGTTCATAAAATGTCTAAAATATCTCTAAAGCTGCACATGATCTCTGGTTATAGCTTCATACAATCATAGGTAAGCACCAGGCAAGCTGCCCTTGTGAGCCACTTTAAGCCTAGCCAGTTTCCCTTTTTGTGCTCCAAATGACCTGTCCCATTTGCATATAGATTGTCCATACCCATCCCAAGGTTGATAATTGCATATTACCCCTAATAAGAATATCAGGTATCATACCATAGATAACTTGAGGGAAACTATGCATAGGATAAAGCATTTAGGAGCTACATCTGTCCATTCGTAGCAAAGGGGACAGTCCTTGAATAATTTTCTGTTTGCCATCCATAGATCTAACTTGTGCATGAAAATGGACAGGATGAACTTTGTTTTATGTGGATGAAGAGTCTGTTCCATAGTAGTGGTATACCCTGTGAAATACACCTGTCACTCCAAACAGTTCTGTTGATGTTTCAGAAGAGGTTTAAATCCCTAGGCCAAGTTTCTTTAATGCTATTAGTGATTTTTTCTGTTATAGGCTCCCTACGTTTGGCAACAACCCTTTCTACTTTCTGTTGCCTAAGTCATTGTGCCAAAAGTTTTTGTTTTCTGGAGTTATTAAAAACAGTTGCTTAACAGCAATCTTTCCAGACTCATTCACATTATCCAGGTATTCTTGTATGTTCTCTTTAGCATGCTGCAATTGCACCTCTTCTTGTTCTTTGAGATTCCCCTTACTTTGTAATAATTTAACCTTTGTTAGCCCCTCTAAATAATTCTTATTACTTCTTAATCAGATCTATTTTTGTTTTATCTCTACCCTATTTTTAAACTCCGCTTTCATTTTATCCCACTCACTAGCTATAACGTCTGGAGTACTCTCTATCTTTCTTAATAATGCCAATATAATTTCCAGTACCCTTTCCTTAAATTCTTCTCTTTTCAACAGGTAGATGGGGAAGTGATAATGTCCCATCTTTATTTTATTACCCTGCATTTTGTTTCTTAGTGATTATTGGTGCATGATCTGAAATAGCTATTGGATATGTGTCAAAGTTCTCAATTAAATGCACACGTTCCTTTGAAATATAATTTCTCTCCAGTCTAGCCCAGTTATTGTACCTTGGAGAATAATATGTACATTCTTTCTAAGTTCCTACTACCAAATTAATCTTTTTCATACCAAATATTTTCATGTATTTCCTCAGAAATCTAGTCTCTTTGTTTATATTTTCCCTTCAATGTCCCCCAGATACATCCTCAGTGCTGCAAATCAAACTCTAGTCCCCACCTATACATAATATTCTCTGCTGGAAGCTGATGATTTCTCCCCAAATTTCTTCAGCTCCATAATAGTAGTTTTAGGTGGAATGCAAATGCATGCTAGCATAACACTCATCCTTTGCCAGTAGACCCTTACTACCAGAAATATGCAATTATTATCTTTTTTCCCTCTTACTACTGGAGCTCCTCTAGCAATTAATATAAGTACTCCTGTTTTCTTTTGTCCCTGATATTCTGCAGGATATCCATCCTGAAATCTTTTCTTTATCGAATTTGCATGCTCACTTTTTTTTTCCAATTTTGTCTCATGTAGCATTGCTATTTGCAGTCTACATTTCTTAATACAATTAAGTACTCTTTCATTTTTGTCTATACCTGTGACCGTTCACATTCCAAGATAATATGAAAAGTGGTGCCACAGTGGTAAGAAGTCATTATTCCCACCTATTATAAATGAAACCTTTTTTTAAATGTCTATTTTCAGCCTTTGTGATACATTCACCCATTAATGTTTGGCAGGTTAATCCTTCATTTATTTTATCTTATCATCAACATTGGAACCTATGTTACATTTTACAAGACTTTTTGTTTTAATAAAACCCTCAAAAAAAAAAAAAAACAAACATACCCCTAGAACACCCACATAACCTGTTAACATAATACAAACATGCATAACTATGCACATCTTCAAATAATGTACTTTAACACTTCTAATAGGAATACTTGTGCCAAACAGACAGCTTCTAACACAGGCCCTAATTAACCTGAAACTGATATTATATATGCTAAGACTAATGATATTGCCTGTGCTTCTACTTACACTAATTGGTATCTCTTTTTTATCTTTATCCCCCCAGTGTAGAAACATTGTGCATGCTTTCAGAAATATTTAACTTTTAGACTTGAAGAAAACAGTGTTCTATCATTTACTGTCCTATTATCAGCTTGTCTCCACCAAAATGTAAGAGAAAAAAAGAACATAAAAAACAAGCTGAAACATTTATTTCTAAAGGAAAACATTTCATTATATTTAGTGTTCTCATATTTACTTGTTTCCACTTAAAATGTGTTATTAAATTAAGCCAGGGGTCTTAATCTTGACATTCACCTTTACAAAGGTAAGAGAAAACATATCAGCTCTACGTATATTATGATCTGTGGACTTTTACACCCCATCCTCCACCTTAGCAACCTACGATTACAGCCTTTTAACTAGCTCTTGTTTTCTTTTTGCACTGTAATGACTACATTTCTTAATATAAAAAAAAAGAAGATAGAAAGAAAAGAGAAAGAAGAAAAATGCATCTATTTACTTGAATAACTTGTTATATGCAAGAACAACTAAAATATTTTACTATACATAATTTAAATTGTCAAAAGTTTCATGTAATTACTGTTAAGAACAGAAGTTTCTTTACTTGTAGTTAACTTTTTTCCTTTATCTTCTCCCCCCTCAGAGTCCTTCCAAACACTTATGACATGATGTGCAGTTTTAAAAGGACTGCTTTTCATTTTTTCTGTACCTAATTGTGTGTTTCACTGAATAGTGTGTGCGCTGTGTATCTCTCTGCAGTTTGTCTCCACCCACTTGTTTTGGTGTTAGTTTTGGTGGCTCTGGAATTGCCCACCCCTCCTGTAAGTCTATATTTGAACACTCCTCCTGAGTCCATCTCATTTGCTCACTTCCGAATAGAGTGAGATCATATTCTGTGTCTAGTGTTCACTCTACTTAATACAGAGAGAAGATTTGAGAAGGCCAACCCACTTAGGTTCTTTCTTCCTCTCTCCTTGCATTTTACTAAAAAAAACTGCACTTTATTCATCTGCTTTTACTGTATTTATGTTTCATCCTACTTTATTTTGCTTTTGCCTCTTCTTAAAAGTACTCAATTTTATTTATTCTGCTGCATTTATTACTGCTTGGTAGTAGCCTGATTAAATTGTAATTGGTATTCTAAGTCTTTTAGTTTAAGCACTTGGGCTTCATACCAGTTGTTTTACATTAAAAAGGTTTGCGGTCTGCACTGTTGTGGCAGGACAGGTAGCTTACATCCTTCTAAGCTGGGAATTGCTGATTGAAGGCTCAGTGTCTGCTATTCTAAAAGTGTATTAATTCTGGTTTAAGCACTTGAGCATCAGGCCAATTATTCTACATTAAGAAGGTCTGTGGTCTGCACTCTTGTGGGAGGAGAGGCTGGATTCTGCCCTTCTGAACTGGGAATTTCTGGTCACAGGCTTATTCTGCCTGCTTATTTGAACTGTTTCTTTCTGAAATTGGTGTGACTTGTGGCTGTAGCATAGGACCAGATTCAGGCCTGCTGAATCTAGCTTTGTTTGTATAACTTGAGCACTGATCCAGGCCATCATTTTTTTGGAGAAGGTTCCCCTGCACCCTAGTAGTGGGAGTATGCAGTTAGAACTTGTCTAATAGAAGACTGCTGGAACAGGGCTCAGTTTTGAGCTATTTTCTGGTTAATTGGGTAACTTGTTTAAATCAGTTTGCTCATTTTCTATTGTTTTATATATATAAAAATTGCACTTTATTCATCTGATTTTACTGTATTTGTGTTTCTTCTTACTTTTTACTAGCGACACTGACTACAACTCTGAACTGAGATATATAACAATAAGCATCCTTTTCTGTGCATTTAAAGTGTTTTTTTTTATTATATCTGCTTTATTTTCTGAAAAAAATATACTTGCTTCCCACCTTTCTAAGCTAGTGTAGTCCAGTTTTCAGGTTAGTGCTGGAATTCAGGGCTGTGTTACAAATCTCTGTGTTTGCCCATACCTTACTTGGATAGAAGGAAGTTTATCTGTTCACCTGTGAGAGAGGGGAGCTTTGAGCAGCCTATCTGTCCCTGGAGGAGTGGTTTCAGCCCAGAAATTAGTAGTTTATTGGCCATTTTGGACTAATTTCTATCTCTTTCATTTCCCTGCTATAAGGACGGCATTTGCCCAGTTTTGCTCACTGGGCAGCGCCAGTCAGCTAGGGTATAACTATTCCTAACTCCACAAAGTCTCCTCTTTAATTTTTTCCTTGGAACTGGACAGATTTTCAACTTAAGCACTCAAGCCATTCATTTCTCAGCCTGGCACCTGTTCAAAGCTCATAGCAAGCATTTATAAACCCTAGCACTAGACCCCCCGATACTTTACAGAAGGTCAAGGCTCTCTATTTGACCTTACCAGCCATTCAGTAAAACAGTTCAGTGTACCTATGCAGGCATGTCCAAAGAGCAGTTTCAGGTGTACTCTCCAGTCCAACAGGTGAATCTGGGCATTATGAGGCAATGTTACGACTGCCTCATGTACACAGACAACCCTCTCCTCCTACCACCAAACACTAATACATGCGAGAGATGCAATTATACAGCCAAACTGGAGGCTAAGCTCTCTCAACCCAAGACTGGATCAGACAGTCAAGAGGAGAAGGGAAATACTGGCATCACACCACCAGTCTCATATTGACCCATTAAACCGGAAAAACACACATAAATACATGAAAACATACTTGGAGGCTCTAAATAAAAATCTGCAAAAGCAACATAGACCTCCAAAGCGGACATCCAAGCAACCTCCACCCTCCAACACAAACCATGAAACACATACTTCACAAAACCAGTGTGCCACGCAATCACAGCCCTTAAGGCAAAATAACATACCCAACATACTAGTAATAGGTGACTCTATAGTCAAGCACACTAACGTCCCATTCACAGGGCTGAATAAGGAGAAGGTTACTGTTAGCTGACTGTCGGGTGCCAGGATCCACCACATAACACAAGTACTCAGGTCACTCCAGAACAAGTACAAATACAACTCTGTCATTGTACATGCTGGTGTGAATGACCTGAGCCGTACCTCCCTGGGCTACATGAAAAGAGACATAGAAGAGCTCTCTGATCACATAGCCCAGGCCAGTATGACCCTGACTCTGAGTAGCATCCTGCCCTCACCAAGAATGATACCACGGTATAAAGAAAAAAATATCAATTTCAACTTTTGGCTAAGTTTCTGGTGTCATTCAAAGGGGATCCAGTGTCTGTCCACCTGGGATGACATGTTTCACTAGAGACAGCTTGAACCTGTCACCCTTAAGCTTTTGAATACTAGCCAAGGCTCTTGCCACCCCCATAGTGCCTTTTTTAGGCAAGGCTCAAAAGACAAATGCACAACCATAAATAGCACAAGTAACAAAAATCTGAGGGTAATGCTACTCAATGCCAGAAGTCCAAACCTGAAAATGCATGCACTTGAGGCACTCCTCAGTATGGAGAAAATCAATATATGTGCAGTAACAGAAACCTAGTTTAAGGCTCCAGAGAGCACCCCAGCACTATCCAGGCTACAAATCATACCATACATTTTGGCCACAGAACCCAGACCGAAATACAAAAGGTGGGGGAGTATCCATATTCATCAAGGATACCCACGCCTCCAGGTTAGTGGCACAGCACGATGTTTCAGAGATCATTCACGTGCAACTAACAATGGGCAAAACTGTCATTCAAATTGTAGCTTGCTACAGATCACCCACCATGTACCAAGACCCCCAGTCCGCATTTCTGGAAACACTGGGAAACATAAAGGTCCTACCAAACACCCGAATATTGGGTGATTTCAACTCCCCAAATATTAACTGGGAGAACTACTCAAGTACTAACTCCCTTGCCCAACATTTCCTAGAATTTATAAACTCAAATGCCCTGGATCAACTGGTCAACACTCCCACCAGAGATGACAACATATTGGACCTGGTCATCACCAACATGGGCGACCTGTGTTCCACACCGGAGGTCAACCCCTCACTGGTTAGATCTGACCATAAAACAAATCACTTTGGATATCCACATTCCACCCCCACCCCCGGACAAGGAAACCACCGTGAAAAACTTTTCAAAAGCAAACTTCAGGTTACTTAAAACCGAGGTGGAAAGTTTCAAAGCTGTTCAAGCTGCAAAATCCTTTACTAATGCATTCTATGGGCACCTACAAGAATGCATGGATCGTGCTATCCCAAGCAAAACCAAGACTCACTCCTCCAAGAAAAGGAAATCAGTCTGGTGGACCCCTGCCATAAACAAGCTATACAATAGAAGGAGGAAACTAGTATAGAAAAGAGTAAAATCCCAAGAAGGGAAGACATCCCTGATCAGTATTAGCAAAAAACTACGATCCCTCATAAAATTGTCCAAGGCGAGCTTTGAAAGAAAAATTGCCAAGGACTCCAAAGATAACCGCAAGGCATTCTTTAGCAGAATGGCACAAAATACCCTGAACCAACCGATATTGCCAACATCCTGGCATACAGGTTCAGTACAAACTTCACCCCCCTCTCACCCCCAAAAGGGCCCATAACCATACCAGAAGAATGTAGAGCCCCTGAAATCACAGACACTCAGGTTAAAACAGCCCTCTCCAAAGCCAAAAACACAGCCACAATGGGACCGGACGGGGTCCCAGGCTGCGTCTTTCACAAGCTGAAAGACGAACTAACCCCTCACCTAAACACACTGTTCAAACTCAGCCTCTCCACAGGCTACATACCCATAGAGTGGCACACAGCAATGGTTATTCCACTCCACAAAGGTGGAGCCACAACAAACCCTGGGAACTATTGCCCTATAGGTCTGACTAGCTTGGTCTGTAAGGCTATGGAGTGCATTATCATGGAACTCATTAACAGAGACATTGGGAACCTCCAAACACTGGACCCTACACAGTTCAGCTTTGTTAAGGGCAGATGATGCCTCCTAAACCTGGTGGACTTCTTTGAGACAGTTACCAAGGCTATAGACAAGGGAAAGGTGATACACACAGCCAACCTAGACCTCGCAAAGGCGTTCAACACCATTCCCCATTTTGGTATTATAGACAAGCTCACCAGCCTGAACATAAACCCCTATGTCACAAGATGGGTTGCCAGTTGGCTCAGGAACAGAACCCACATGGTGAAAGTTGCAAGAGCTAGGTCTGATTCTATACCGGTTACAAATGGCATTCCCCAGGGCTCAGTCCTAGGACCCCTCCTGTTTGACATATACTTCTCAGAGGTACAGGCAAGCACAGGAGGACTATGGCTGACCAAGTTCAAAGACAACTGCAAACTAGGGGCTATAATTGACTCTCCAGCTGACACAGACATCTTCCAAAAGGGTCTCACTGAGACGGGTACCTGGTGTCAAAATCATGGCTTCAAGCTAAATGCCAAAAAGTGCATAGTCATCCCCTTTGGAAAAAACAAAGTACCCACAAACTATCACATAGGTGGTAGTCCCCTAAATACGGAAAACATAATAAGGGATCTGGGGACCCAAGTAGATAGTAATCTTTCCTTTGATAATCACATTGCCAAAGTGGTTAGAAAATCCTTCTATGTGGCCCACCTAATCACAAAATGGTTTGCATCCAGATCAAAACAGGTCATTGTGCCCCTCTACTCATCACGCATCAGACCCACAGAAAGTTTACCCCAGGGATCCCTTCAGTAGCTCTGCTGGACAGAGACACAGGGAACTAATCTAAGGGGACGGCAAAAGCCAACACATTCTGGCTAAGCTTATGAATGCCTTTGGGCAGATAGCCTAGTACCTACCTATGAACCTATGAACCTATGTGAGACAAATGCTTTTCAGTTCTTCACAAGTTTAACAAAGTCAGCAAAAGTTCACTCTTTCCACTTATTTTTATTCAGCCATACTTCACAAATGCAGTTGATACTTTGTAGTCTCACATTTATTCACTGATTTTCATGTTGCTGGTCTTCTTCCTGTCCATCTCCATATCCCAACTCCAAATTTTTGTTCAATTCCAAGGTACTCCCAATTCTGCTTGTCAACTCCTGTACTTTTCTCTATCTCTCAAGTATTTTATTTTGGAACAGGGGAAAAGCTTATACTGGTAGTCTCTCCTTGTGCTTTATTATCAGAAGAATGAGATGCAGCGACCCCTTCTGCTTGATTGCTCATTTTTTGTTGGGGAAAAACTTTTGCATTTTCTCCTTAGCCTGCTCTGCAACAGAAAATGAATTTGATACACTAGAAAAAATATTCAGAAGATAGCTGGATAGAGCGGCTTGAATTGTGCATCTTCCTTTTGGCATTCCCTGATTACTGGAATAAATTTATTTCTCTTCTGCCTGGTGTACAGTGAATAATCATTTTCTACACTCTACTGTCTCCAACTTGTAATACTTTGCTCTTTTGCCAGAGTTTTTTTTCAAGATTAACTATTTCTGCTTGTATGCTTGCATGTTTACTAATAAAGGTCTTGGCTGCTTTCTCTTGGCCAGATTTGGAGCATACACACTGTGTGTCCTTTCACTTAACAGTTCATACTGCAAAACACCAGTTCAATTGCTTATTTGTGCCTTCATAACATTAATATGGTCTGTTCCTTCTAGTTTATCTGGTATATCAGAAAATCTCAGATTTTCTCTAGGTGCTCTGTCCTCTAATTCTGTCATTTTTGAAGCATTGCTTCTTCAGTAGTCTCATACTCAGCCAGACTTTTCTTCATTTCGACCTCTGATTTTTACAGTTTTATCAGCTCATCTGAATATCTGTTTAAAACTTCTTCCATTTTCCAGTCTTTTGTTTTTTGAATTGAGATACTCCTTCAGTGGTTCACTTCTTTAATCAACTCTAACACATTTGACCAATTTTTCCTCTAGATTACCAGAAGCCATGTCTTACACCAAAGCTGGAGCTTGAACTGCTTTTTGCTGAATAGCTGCAGGATTCTTCACAGTCAGTGTTTTCTCTTCACCTTTTTTAGTTGATTTTCATTCAGGCTCTCTTATTTTCTTCTTTGCAGGCATCCAGGCAGTGTACTTACTAGCCAGTAAATTAATTTTACTCAAGCTGACAATATCATTAGCTCTTGTTTCTCAGTTTCAGTTTTCACATAGAGGAGCTGAAATTAAGCTGCTAACACAAGCCCTCTTGGAATTCCAGCCATCTACAAAGTCTACCCAAAGAAGCATTTTTATCTCAGAATTTCTTCACATTATTTACCATCTTTTAATCCAAATGTTTTACTGTTGTCAACTGCCCACATACACTATAACCAAGATGACAGTGTCACACTATATTTTGGTGTTAGTAATACTAATATGGACAGTATGCAGTATTTTACATAACTTTTTGCAAATGCTCCTTATAATTCCATGTCTGCATGTAATACTACTGACTGCTTCACTGTACATTTTAAGCAAATCATGTTAACACTGTTGCCTTAGTTTTACCTGTGTATCTTTACCAGAACTTGATGACTATAATTTTATAGGAAGCAACAAGTTCAAATATCATCTGTTTAGTTTAGCGAGACAGTGCTATTGAAAGAATTACTTGTTATTGAAGCTTTTGTTGACAATAGTCTTATTTGGAGTAACCAAAAATCGGTTGGAGAACAT
Source organism: Protopterus annectens (assembly GCF_019279795.1). Lineage (NCBI taxonomy): Eukaryota > Metazoa > Chordata > Ceratodontiformes > Protopteridae > Protopterus > Protopterus annectens. The sequence goes on from NC_056726.1 coordinate 804,589,273, forward strand.
CCAATAACAAATATAAGTGAAATAAA
>NC_056726.1:804594298-804599298 GCF_019279795.1 Protopterus annectens
TCTCTGATTATGTAACCCAGGCAGGTATGACCCTGACCTTGAGCAGTATCCTACCTTCACCAAGAATGATGCCACAATACAGAGATAAGATGATCAGCTTTAACAATTGGCTTAAACTCTGGTGTCATTCAAAGGGGATCCAAAGTCTGTCTGCCTGGGATGACATGCTGGACAAGCCACGCTGCTCAAGGGACGGCTTGCACCTGTCACCCTGGGATTCCGGATATTGGCAAAGGCTCTTGCCACCCCATAGTGCCTTTTTAGGCAAGGCTCAAATTCTAAACCTACCACCCTAGAACACAAAAAGGAAAAAACTAAGGGTAATGCTGCTCAATGCCAGAAGTCTAAATCTCAAAATGCACGCACTCGAGGCCCTTCTCAGTATGGAGAACATCGATGTCTGTGCAGTGACAGAAACCTGGTTCAAGGCTCCTGAGAGCACCCCAGCACTATCAGGTTTTACCTCTTATCATGCGTTCCGGCCCCAAAATCCGGACAATACCAAGAAAGGAGGGGGGGTATCCATATTCATCAAGGACACCCACACCTCAAGACTGGTGGCAACGCATGATGCATTGGAGACCATCCAGGTGCAATTAACCATAGGCAAGACTGCTCTGCAAATTGTAGCTTGTTACAGGCCACCCTCACAAACTCAGGAACCTCACATGGCCTTCCTGAAAACACTAGAGGGGATAAATGTATCACCAAACACCATCATACTAGGTGACTTCAATTACCCTAATATAGACTGGGAACACTACTCAAGCCCAAACACCCTAGCCCAAAAGTTCCTGGAATTCATAAACTCAAATGCCATGGAACAACTAGTCACCATCCCCACAAGAGGAGAAAACATACTTGATCTCATCATCACGAACATGGGAGCACAATGTTCAACACCGAAGTATACCCCTCACTGGTGAGATCAGATCACAAACTAATCTCGCTGGAGGTCCTCATCCCACCCCACATGAAATAAAAGACCACAGTAAAGAACTTCTCGAAGCCGACTTCACACTTCTAAAGACTAGTGTGGTCTCCTTTAAGGCCCCGAGCGGCGGAAAACAGTACTCAAGCCGCTGAATCACTTACAAATGCCTTCTACCAGCACCTGCAGGACTGCATGGATAAGGCAATCCCAAGCAAAACAAAGACTCTTTGTACCAAAGGCAAGCGTCCAGTCTGGTGGACCCCAGCCATAAACAAACTCTACAACAAAAGGAGGAAGCTACTACAAGATAGAGCAAAATCCTTAAAAGGTAAGACACCCTTGATCACTATAAGTAAAAACTAAGAGCTCTCATAAAATCATCCAAAGCAAATTTTGAGAGAAAAATAGCTAAAGACTCAAAAGACAATCATAAGGCCTTCTTTAGCTATGTTAGAAACCTGGGAGGAAACTCCCAGATATGCTCAGAACTAGTTCAAAATGATGTGAAGATTACTGATCCTACAGACATTGCCAACATACTGGCTGACAGGTTCAGTGCAAACTTCTCCCCTCCCCAAAAGGAGAGATATCTATACCAAGCGATTGCAGCCCCCAAACATCTCCAACGCCCAAGTGAGAACTGCTCTCTCCAAAGCAAAAACACAGCATCCATGGGACCTGATGGTGTCCCCGGCTGTGTGCTCCACGAACTCAACGAGGAATTAAACCCACAGCTAGGACAGCTGTTTAATCATAGTCTTACCTCTGGATACGCACTCCAGGAAGTGGCGCACTGCAACTGTGGTCCCACTTCACAAAGGCGGTGCCTCCACCGACCCTGGAAATTACCGCCCATTAGCTTGACAAGCCTTATCTGCAAAGCCATGGAGAGGATCATAATGGACCTCATAAATAAAGACATAGGAATTTGCAGACTTTGGATCCATCCCAGTTTGGCTTTGTCAAAGGCAGATCATGCCTTCTAAACTTGGTTGACTTTTTCAAACAGTCACCAAAGCCATTGATGAGGGAAAGGCAGTCCATACAGCCTACCTCGATCTGGCGAAGGCCTTGATACAATACCCCACTCGGGTATCATTGAAAAACTCATCAGCTTAAATGTTAACCCATACATCACAAGATGGATTGCAAACTGGCTGAGTGACAGAACCCACAGGGTCAGAGTTGCTGGCGCCATGTCAGACTCAAAGCCTGTCACAAGTGGTGTACCACAGGGCTCAGTCCTGGGCCCACTCTTGTTTGGCATCTACTTTTCCAAAGTACAAGCAAACACAGGAGGGTTATGGCTGACAAAGTTTGCAGATGACTGCAAACTGGGCGCCATAGTAGAAAACACATCTGACACAGATATCCTTCAGAAGGGTCTCACAGAAACGGATAACTGGTGCCAGAGCCATGGCCTAAAGTTAAATGCCAAAAAATGCATAGTCATACCCTTCGGGAAAAACAGGGTTACCCCTAGCTACCAAATAGGTGGCAATCCACTGAGCACAGAAGAAGTTATCAGGGACCTGGGGACCCAGGTTGATAGTAGTCTGTCATTCGACACCCATGTAGCTAAAGTAGTTAGGAAGACCTTCTACATTGCCCACCTTATCATGAAGGGATTCTCATCTAGATCAAGGGAGGTCATAGTCTCCCTATACTCATCACTCATCAGACCAATGATTGAGTACAATGCCCCATTCGGAATGTATCTGACCCGACACTTGCAGCAGCTGGAGAGGCCACAAATTTTCCTCACCAAAAGGATAAAGGGTCTCAAACATCTGTCCTATGCTGCCCGACTGAAAGAACTCCAGCTCTATTCAGTCGCTTACCGCTTGCTCAGAGGTGACCTTTGCCTAACATACAAGGCCATGTCAGACCCAGATTTGATGAATATGCTTCACCTCAAAAAATCTAGATCCGTCAGAGCCACAAGAGCGGGAGACTTAAACCTCAACACGGCTATTAATAGGACGTGCTGGAGGGATAGATTCATCACCCAAAGACTCCCTATGCTGTGGAATAAAATCCCGGTATATGTGAGGCAGAGCACCTCGCTGGCCTTGTTCAAGAGAAATCTTGACCAATGGATGGGAGATCGCAGATATACCCCAGGGATTACCTCAGTGTCACTGCTCAACAGAGGCACAGCAAAATAATGGGTATAGTTCCCCATACTAAAGGGGTGGCTTAAGCCACAAAACTATGGGCTAGGCTTGTAAATGCCCTCGGGCAGATAGCCTAGTATGAACCTATGAACCTATCACAATACCACTGTTCCTAAAGTAAGTGTGACTCCAGGTTATGTGATTTGACACCTTTCCCATGCATACTCAGTTATGTAAACAGTAATCTAGTCCTTTCAGTCTGTAGGAGTAAGTAAAGGTAATTTAGAAAGAACAATGCTTCGCAACAATTCCACAAATCCCCTAGGTGTAAGTGAATCCCTACGGGATAGTAGTCGCTCAAACATAACCTCCTTATCATGTACAAGAAAATGTCCCTCAGTAGAAACAGAAGTAAATCCAAGAGATGAAATAAGAAATCCAAACCAATGTGTAGCTAGACAAAATAATCCTTTAACAACACATAAAAAATCAACATGCACAAAGCACCTCAGACTGAGCACATTCACCTGATAACAGTCAGGCATCATCAGAGTCATATTGGTGCAGTTTAAAATGCATTTAAATGAGAAACCAAGCACTGATATCATATCCTGCTAGTTTAACATGTAAAAAAAGACTTGGGTATTTACATCCTTATCATAGATAAAGATTTTCTTTTATAAAAATGCTAACTGTCAAAATACACATAAAAATACTTTGAATAAATTACAATTAACTACTATTTTTATATATACACAAATATAATGCCCTAAAACCACAATTCTTACTATGAAGACACTTGGGAATTAAAATGCATTTTTCAGCAGATATTGAAATACATAGCATGTATCATATACATATTTCAAAAACATTTTTTGATGTCTTTCAAATATTTTGCAAACACTTTAAGTATGCTAAAACACATTTCTTCTTATACACACTTATACACATTGGGCCCTCATTTTTAATACACCAGCCATGGAAATGGACTCATTACTGCTGATTTAACCTTGGCATTTAGCCTTAGTTGCCATTCCATTTCCTTCACCTGCAAACACAGATCCTGGTCACCTTCCATGGCATCAGTGTATACTCTGTCTATTACAAAGAAAATAAACTTTTTGAAATTAGCACAAACAAGACTATGTGTGTATAAAGCAATGGTTGTTTTTGCATTTCTAATGTCTCTATTGTGCTCCATAATTCTCACATGCAACCTCCTAACCATCTTCCCCATATAATATGCGGGGCATGAGGTGCATGTAGCCAGGTATACCACTAGTTTGGTGTTACAGTTTCAGCATCCTGGACACCTCAAATTCTTATCGTAAGAATCTACCTGAACATATGGTCCATCGTTAATGAACCTGCATGTTGAACAACTTCCACACTTGTGCATCTTGGATACTAACAAATTCCTAGTCACACCAGTGTCCTTTTCTAAAATCTCTGATATTCCTGCCCCTGCTATAAACCACTTTGGACTCAGACCAAGTCTATTCTGAAAGTCAGCATCAAATACACCTTTCCAAGCTCTCCTGATACTTCGTCTTAGATCAGGGCCATCCTGATTGTATGGAACCACCATAGCATCAAACTTGTTTGTATCATGCAAGTTGGTATCCAAATTCGTTCTACCAACACATTCATCCCCATCACGTAGCCAACTCTGTTTTGGAGAAAATGGTAGGCAGGACAATAATCTAGAAATGAGATCCTCCACGTGATTTTGTTCTAATTGTATGGCATGTAAGATGTCCAAAATAAAGAGTTTCTTCTTGCCCATTAAACTTCTGAGACATCTATGCCAACCCTCCACTGCATTTTGCATTCTAGGATAGCCCTGTCTGCATGTTTTGTACTGGTTCCAGAAAGACACATCAAAAAGTGGTGGCAATCTCTCCGATGTGCATCCTCTCATACTGTAGCACCATGGTCTATCAACTAAT